>NC_086445.1:715929078-716229078 GCF_028390025.1 Pseudophryne corroboree
ACATGGTATTTCTTCTCCATGGCATACTTGCCTACAGTATATTTCATTTCTGCCCTCTAGGATTCTCCTGGAGCTGGATGAGAGATGCAGCTGACAGCAGATTGGGGGTGGGACTGGGCACTTTTGGACCCATTTGTCAATGAGTTCTACGCATTTAAAACTCATTGCATATGATAAATGGAGCTCCAGCCAATCCACTTCCAACTGTCATGTGTTTGAAAAATTACAGATGAGAGCTGATTGGTTGGAGCTCCATTTATCATACACAATGAGTTTATAAAAGCTAAAACTCATTGATAAATGGGCCTCTTTGTGTCGTTAGGCCCCAGTTGCTTGTAGCATAATGCTGCAATTCACAGGTCTATAAATAGAAAGTTTGGCCAAACTGACGCAAATCTCCTAGAATTGCATCTAATTGGACCAGCCCCTTCACCATGGACCCACAGTTAGCGGCATAACCAAAAAGGATTTTGTATTTTTACTCTTTTATATGCCCCTCAAATTGCCGCTTATACAGTATGTTCTGTAGCATTAAACTATGTATATTTTGTGAGTGTGGTGGGATAGGTAGTCATTTTATTTCAGCAGAAGAGTAATGTACAGCATATCCTTTCCCCTTTGGTAAAACAATGTTTCTTATTTGCAGAACACAGACACTCAGGGACTAGCTGTACCAACCCCTTCTGTTCCGTCAGGGTTTACGGACAATGCCTCAATAGGTAAGTTTCATTATTACGTGTCTGTCTGTACAGAGCTTTGGCTTAATGCGAAGCAGTTACTCGTTTTTAGGTCGCTGGATTTTTAGGATTTAAATAACTGAAATTTGTTTTTGTTTGGTTTCAATCCATGTTTTTAGGATTTTATAGGTTTTAAAAATGTCAGTTTAGGAATTTATACACTGTATGAAAATAAACAAAACCATGCAACATATCATTCTGTCTGAAACACTGCGCCTTTATTACAGATGTGTCCTGCTACTTGCTTGCAGAGTTGGCTCCCGTGGTGTGTAATTCGCGGGAGCGCTATACTGCTGGCACTATACTGCTATACTGTGTCACTCACCTCTAATGCACCTGGTGTGGCCGCAGGTGCTAAGGGGGTGTGGCTTCATGTGAGCGGCCGTGGCTAAGCACCCCAACCCGCGTTTTCTTCACTACGGGGGTCCGGGAGTTGTGGCCTGCCCTCGGAGACTAGCATGTCTGCAGTGCAGGCTTCTACACGTGACGGGAGCCAGGTTGCTGCACGTTGCCTCGGTAGGTGACACCCAGGTGCAGGCCGCACCCTCCACACCCCCCTTATGATGCCACTGGTTGTGGGAGGCTGGTATCTATTCGCAACCACGGCTTTCATCTAGAAGCAAATGGATCGCTGGGGTTTGTGTGTGTGTGTGTGTACACTTGCACCCGCAAATCTTGAGAGCCGGCAAATGCACTGCGTACCCATTGATTCCTATGTGAATGGACGCAGTCCCACTATAGCACACTGCTATACGCAGCAAGATGTAGCATGACACATCTGTAAGCTACGCTGCAAGGCTGTAACAGGACACATCTGGATATATAAATTGCATATAAAAACTTTGCATTCCATACATTTCCTCAGCAAATTGATATACAGTAGTTTCAACTTAAGTAAACAGGTATTTTTAGGTACTAACATCCAGATTAGGTAATTTTAGGTACTGTAGTAATTAAATGTTATTCCCTGATGCATAAAACCTAAAAGGGAACTGAAATTGTGAGTGTAATGTGAAAGGATTAGAATAGGTTAAAACCTAAGAATCCTGGGCTTACTCATTTGTAAACAACAGGTTTGTAAAGTTTTTATAGGGACACTAAGATCATGCAATGTTTTTAAATGTCTATGTAGAAGGTGATGTACCATAATAGAGATCCAAACATAAGGTCTAAAGTGCACGTGTGAGGGGTGTGACAATGTGAATCACGGATGGTCTTCAGTATGCCGACTGACTGGATCCCGGCGCACAGTATACCGGCGCCGGGATCCCGACAGCCGGCATACCAACACTTATTCTCCCTCGTAGGGGTCCACGACCCCCCTGGAGGGAGAATAAAATAGCGTGGCGCGCCACCGTGCCCATAGCGTGGCGAGCCCGCAAGGGGCTCATTTGCGCTCACCACACTGTCGGTAAGCCGGCGGTCGGGCTCCCGGCGCCGGTATGCTGGTCACCGGGAGCCCGACCGCCGGCATACCGTAGTGAACCCGTGAATCACATTATCACTGTCCGCTGCTGCACAATGACTCCTAAAGAAGAGGAACAATACAGGAAGGTGGTTAAATCTCCTAGACGTGTCCAGAACTCCACTTCCTGAAATTCATTAGTCTCCTGGGGGTGCTGGGAGAGTAGGCATGTATGAGTAGGTGAAGTAAGGTCTATCTCGCCTAGATCCTATAGATAAGAATTTGGATTTAACAGTCATTTGGAAGTAAATGCGGAACTATTGCAGTGAATTCTAGAGAGGGCCCATAGAATTTGCCAGTAGAAGGCAAACAGTGGTAGAGACGACGAGGGAATTATTACACCTACTGGGCCTAATGGCCGAGTGTACACAAACCAGTTTTAAATTAAATTTAAATTTACTGACTGGGACATGTTTGTAGAGGGGTGTAGTCATTTTGGGGTTATTGATGTTGATAGTTTGGCATCTATGGTATGGGGTTACATTAGCTGTTGTGTGGAGAGTGTAACAGTTACGAAGAACATTTGTGTTATATGGATAAATAATGAAGTTCGGTCTCTGTTAAGAGCTCGGGACATTGCATTTAAATCTGGGGACTTCGATGCCTGTAGAAATGCCAGGTTCAGGTTACGATCTGGTATTAGGAGGGCTTAGGCTGCATATTCAGTTAGGATTGAGGCAGAATGTTCCCAATTGAGGAATCCAAGGCGGATATGGCAGTGGATAAAAGAGGCCACTGGTTGCCGCACTAATTCTGATGTAATGAGGACTAATAATCCTGCGTTAGTGGAATTTGTTTTACTGCAGGTTTGATAGGGACAGTACAGAACGGTCTATCCCTTTACTTACATGCTCTGGTGATTCCATCTTAGTGCTAACAGAATGTGAAGTTTTAGATTGTCTGCGACGAGTGGATTCAAAGAAATCTGCTGTTCCAGATGGGATCCTTGGTAAGGTCCTTAGGGGATGCGCTAACCAGTTAAGCTGGATACTGACTTTATTATTTAATCTCTCTCTCTGATAAATTGTAGTGTCCCTATGTGTTTAAAGACCACACAATTGTCCCTATTCCCTAGAAAGGTCCAGCTAAATGCTCTAACGATTATTGTCCCATTGCGCTGACCTATCTTATTATGAAATGTTTTGAACGTCTCATATTGAAGCATATTAAGTTCTTTATCCTCAGGACTTTCGACCCCTTTGAATTTGCTTATCGCGAAAACCGATGTACTGAGGATGCAGTTCTTACAGTTTTACACTCGCATCTCAGTCATCTGGAGCAGCGAGGGTGTTGTATAAGGATTCTTTTTATCGATTTTAGCTCAGCTTTTAATACCGTAATTCCCCAGGCACTTATAGGTAAGCTATCTGATTTAGGTATTGGTACACCCACTTGTAATTGGTTACTAGATTTTCTATCAAACAGACCTCAGCAGGTAAAATTAGGTAGTCTTTTGTCTAAGATTGTAACTATTAGTATGGGAGTCCCACAAGGTTGTGTACTAAGCCCTCTTCTTTACTCGCTATTTACCCATGAATGCGTGTCTTCCTCTAATAGTTTGCAAATTATAAAATTTGCGGATGACATTGCAGTCATTGGATTAATTTCTGGTGAGAATGAGGCGAGTTATCATAGGGAAATTGAGAATTTGGTGGCCTAGAGTGAGGTTAATCACCTTCTGTTAAATGTGGATAAAACCAAGGAACTGGTGATGGATGTCAGGCGCAGTAGTGATTTTTCACTACTCCCAGTATCTATAAATGGTAAAATTATCGGGGTCCAGCTGCAGACTGTTAAAGATCTCTTTGAAGCAAGATTGATAAATAGAGCTAGGAGTATACTGTCTGATTTTAGCCATCCGTCTGCTTATCTTTTTACTAAGTTGCCCTCTGGAAAGCGTTTTAGATCTTTGGAGGCACACACACATCGTCTACGGAACAGCTTCTTTCCAACTGCCATGTGCATGCTAAACGCTCATTGTGAATATGTCATCTCTCTAATGCGTGTTATTGTGTGTTCTTTTATACCCATGTCCTACTTTTTTTTTTCTCATCGTTTGGTGTGTTGTACAAATTGAATTTCGTTGTCAACTTCTGTTTGATAATGACAATAAATGGATTGTATCGTAATTCTTTAGTTTTGTTTGCACAGAACTAAGGGACCCATTTATCAATGAGTGCTAGAACTCACCCGTATGCACACCTCTTTATGGTGCATATGCCCTCCTCCTTCTACATGCTTATGCTATGCTCCTCTTCCTCATCAAAGCACACTTGCACCAGTTTATACTTTTTTGATTGATACTGGAAAAAAGTGCATATGCCCTTCCATCTAACGCTGCATGGCGGTGATTCCATCTGTGTTCCCTCTGTGACCTGTGCCTACCTGAGGGAGCTCAGTTACTCATTCAGGGGCAAATGTATTAAGCCTGGAGAAGTGATAAGATACCGCACCAGCCAATCAGCTCCAATATGTATCTTTCTAGAGTTCTCCCCGCTGCCCGGCATACTGGTGGCCGGAATCCCGCTTTCGGAATTATGACAGCTGGGATCCCGGCCGCTGGTAAAACATATACGTATTCCACTGGAACAAGCAAGGAGGACATTATGATACATACACATGTCCTCCTATACTGTTGCTGCAGTAATGCTAAACATCACTTCTTGGCACGCCAATACTATGCTTGTGCCATGCGTCTCTTTCAAGCGAATGTGCAGCTTAATTGCAATATGATGTGACAAAACTGCTTCACGAGACTGAACTGATTTGATATGCAACATTTGTATATTTGTGTGCGTCTGAATCTGTATGTGAAGTGTTGGGATGCAGCGGTCATGGCTTTTTTCATGCAAAGTACTGTAGTGCTTAATTTGCAGATGTAGACGCGATCTACAACAGTTGAATCAAATTAATCAGTGCAGTCTTGGGAAGCGATTTTGTTCTATCACATTGCGATAAAGATGTGATGAAACCGTGAGAGTGTAGTATGAAGTAAGCAGCGGCTGGGAAAATGGTGGTAGGGGAGGTGCAGGTAAGAGAAGCGGTATAACTGGTAGGAATATAGTTTAGCATGAAATGACCAGAAGAGCAGTTGGTGTAATGCGGGAAGAGGTGCATGCAGGGGTGTAACTAGAACTCCGTGGGCCCCATAACATTTTTTGGAAAATACACCTCTTAATTAAATGCTCCACTGGAGTGAGCGTGCCTAGTGCTGCCTAGGGGTTGTGCTTACTGTTTAGTAATGCAATAAGTGGTGCTTTGGTTGGTGTTGAGGTGCAAACAAGTCCTTTGGGGAGTTATTGGCTATATACTGGGTATGCAGTGTAAAGTACTTAATGACTGTATTAATATGTAATTATATGCAGTGGGGAAAGGCTACAAACAGAGGGCCTGATTCAGAGATGCATATAAACCTGAGGGTTCATGCGCAGATCAGTGGATGCGCTGATGGTTGCAGTATCCCCCTAAGCCAAAGTATGATTGATTTGCTGTGGCAGTTTGGGGGCGGGCGGCATCTGGGGACATGTCAGAGCAGATTTCCTGACCTCTGCTGCGTGCAGATGTCTGATGGGGTTCTGGTATGAATGGTCGACAATGTTAAGGTCGACACATTAGGTCGACCACTATTGGTTGAAATGGTCGACATGGACTAATGGTTTACATGAAAGGTCGACACATGAAAAGGTGGACACGAGTCTTTTTACTCTTTTTGGCGTCGTTTTCTGCGTTAAGTGACGGGGAACCCCAATTAGTGCACCGCCTCCCCTCGCTTCGCTCGCCATGCTTTCAGGCAAGGTGACTCGCTCCACTACCGCTGCGCTCGGCACAGGTTATCGCTCCCAATCGTAGTCCACGTGGATCGTGAAGTATGAAAAAGTTCCAAAAAAGAAAAAAAAATTGAAAAATCATGTCGACCAATAGTGGACGACCTAAAGAGTGTTGACCTTAATATTGTTGACCATCTGACCTGATACCGTCTGATGGTCATGCTGATTATCCAATGCTGGGCCTTTGGACACAGCAGCAGATCACAGAAGCTGGCAAGAGCATATTTGTGCACAGCAGCTGCGCCCACATCTGATTCAAACCCAAAGACCCTTTATTTATCGTGAACATGCAATGACAAGATGACGTATATCAGTCCAAAAACATAAGATATATCCTATCTGTCTATCTGTCTATCTGTCTATCTGTCTATCTGTCTATCTGTCATCAGGATAATTGTATAATAAATTACAAACATTAACCATTTGCACTGCTTACAGATTACCCAATATATAACCAACTGCACCCACCAATTCTGAATATAGTATTACCAATTATTCTGTAATATCCTAGGGGACAAAACAAGTCTGTATTTAATACTAGAAAACTGTAAGTTACAACAAATATTACTAATAAATTCTATTAGTATTGTACTGTGTTCTGCGCTCCTTACTGATAGCTGCATACCTATGACACCTCTTTTTGGTACTGTCCTGCTCCTCCCCCCCCCCCCCCCATGGGACATAGTGTTCTGCAGGGAGAAAAGCACAGTCATTGCAGCTCTATGTAGAGCAGCGATGCACTCAGCAATTTTCACAGGGCAGGGGTAGAGTTTATGGGCTGGACACACCCTCAAGTGAGGAGGCAGGGTTGCCGCGAGAATCTGCCCTCTTCCCGGTGACGAACACGCTCAGAGTCCCATTTTCAATGGGACAACATGTTAGGAGGTATGAGGTGGGGCATAGAGTGTGTGGTGATAAGTATTATGTGGTAATAGTGTGCTGCACTTGGTCTGTGGATTCCAAATTAGATAAATGAGATCAAAAAGACCTTGGGCCCAAGGTTTTTAAAACATTTTTTTATATCATTTACAATAATTATTAGATTAATAGATGTAGGGAACGGACCCTTTAACTTCCAATGACAGTTGTGGCTTTTAGACACACACAATTTAAGATAACATATTGTACTATACTGTACATATGTAACCTAGAGATGAGCGCCTGAAATTTTTCGGGTTTTGTGTTTTGGTTTTGGGTTCGGTTCCGCGGCCGTGTTTTGGGTTCGAACGCGTTTTGGCAAAACCTCACCGAATTTTTTTTGTCGGATTCGGGTGTGTTTTGGATTCGGGTGTTTTTTTCAAAAAACACTAAACAGCTTAAATCATAGAATTTGGGGGTCATTTTGATCCCAAAGTATTATTAACCTCAAAAACCATAATTTACACTCATTTTCAGTCTATTCTGAATACCTCACACCTCACAATATTATTTTTAGTCCTAAAATTTGCACCGAGGTCGCTGTGTGAGTAAGATAAGCGACCCTAGTGGCCGACACAAACACCGGGCCCATCTAGGAGTGGCACTGCAGTGTCACGCAGGATGGCCCTTCCAAAAAACCCTCCCCAAACAGCACATGACGCAAAGAAAAAAAGAGGCGCAATGAGGTAGCTGTGTGAGTAAGATTAGCGACCCTAGTGGCCGACACAAACACCGGGCCCATCTAGGAGTGGCACTGCAGTGTCACGCAGGATGTCCCTTCCAAAAAACCCTCCCCAAACAGCACATGACGCAAAGAAAAAAAGAGGCGCAATGAGGTAGCTGTGTGAGTAAGATTAGCGACCCTAGTGGCCGACACAAACACCGGGCCCATTTAGGAGTGGCACTGCAGTGTCACGCAGGATGTCCCTTCCAAAAAACCCTCCCCAATCAGCACATGATGCAAAGAAAAAGAAAAGAAAAAAGAGGTGCAAGATGGAATTGTCCTTGGGCCCTCCCACCCACCCTTATGTTGTATAAACAAAACAGGACATGCACACTTTAACCAACCCATCATTTCAGTGACGGGGTCTGCCACACGACTGTGACTGATATGACGGGTTGGTTTGGACCCCCCCCAAAAAAGAAGCAATTAATCTCTCCTTGCACAAACTGGCTCTACAGAGGCAAGATGTCCACCTCATCATCACCCTCCGATATATCACCGTGTACATCCCCCTCCTCACAGATTATCAATTCGTCCCCACTGGAATCCACCATCTCAGCTCCCTGTGTACTTTGTGGAGGCAATTGCTGCTGGTCAATGTCTCCGCGGAGGAATTGATTATAATTCATTTTAATGAACATCATCTTCTCCACATTTTCTGGATGTAACCTCGTACGCCGATTGCTGACAAGGTGAGCGGCGGCACTAAACACTCTTTCGGAGTACACACTTGTGGGAGGGCAACTTAGGTAGAATAAAGCCAGTTTGTGCAAGGGCCTCCAAATTGCCTCTTTTTCCTGCCAGTATAAGTACGGACTGTGTGACGTGCCTACTTGGATGCGGTCACTCATATAATCCTCCACCATTCTATCAATGTTGAGAGAATCATATGCAGTGACAGTAGACGACATGTCCGTAATCGTTGTCAGGTCCTTCAGTCCGGACCAGATGTCAGCATCAGCAGTCGCTCCAGACTGCCCTGCATCACCGCCAGCGGGTGGGCTCGGAATTCTGAGCCTTTTCCTCGCACCCCCAGTTGCGGGAGAATGTGAAGGAGGAGATGTTGACAGGTCGCGTTCCGCTTGACTTGACAATTTTGTCACCCGCAGGTCTTTCAACCCCAGCAGACTTGTGTCTGCCGGAAAGAGAGATCCAAGGTAGGCTTTAAATCTAGGATCGAGCACGGTGGCCAAAATGTAGTGCTCTGATTTCAACAGATTGACCACCCGTGAATCCTTGTTAAGCGAATTAAGGGCTCCATCCACAAGTCCCACATGCCTAGCGGAATCGCTCCGTGTTAGCTCCTCCTTCAATGTCTCCAGCTTCTTCTGCAAAAGCCTGATGAGGGGAATGACCTGACTCAGGCTGGCAGTGTCTGAACTGACTTCACGTGTGGCAAGTTCAAAGGGCATCAGAACCTTGCACAACGTTGAAATCATTCTCCACTGCGCCTGAGACAGGTGCATTCCACCTACTATATCGTGCTCAATTGTATAGGCTTGAATGGCCTTTTGCTGCTCCTCCAACCTCTGAAGCATATAGAGGGTTGAATTCCACCTCGTTACCACTTCTTGCTTCAGATGATGGCAGGGCAGGTTCTGTAGTTTTTGGTGGTGCTCCAGTCTTCTGTACGTGATGCCTGTACGCCGAAAGTGTCCCGCAATTCTTCTGGCCACCGACAGCATCTCTTGCACGCCCCTGTCGTTTTTTAAAAAATTCTGCACCACCAAATTCAAGGTATGTGCAAAACATGGGACGTGCTGGAATTTGCCCATATTTAATGCACACACAATATTGCTGGCGTTGTCCGATGCCACAAATCCACAGGAGAGTCCAATTGGGGTAAGCCATTCCGCGATGATCTTCCTCAGTTGCCGTAAGAGGTTTTCAGCTGTGTGCGTATTCTGGAAAGCGGTGATACAAAGCGTAGCCTGCCTAGGAAAGAGTTGGCGTTTGCGAGATGCTGCTACTGGTGCCGCCGCTGCTGTTCTTGCGGCGGGAGTCCATACATCTACCCAGTGGGCTGTCACAGTCATATAGTCCTGACCCTGCCCTGCTCCACTTGTCCACATGTCCGTGGTTAAGTGGACATTGGGTACAACTGCATTTTTTAGGACACTGGTGAGTCTTTTTCTGACGTCCGTGTACATTCTCGGTATCGCCTGCCTAGAGAAGTGGAACCTAGATGGTATTTGGTAACGGGGGCACACTGCCTCAATAAATTGTCTAGTTCCCTGTGAACTAACGGCGGATACCGGACGCACGTCTAACACCAACATAGTTGTCAAGGCCTCAGTTATCCGCTTTGCAGCAGGATGACTGCTGTGATATTTCATCTTCCTCGCAAAGGACTGTTGAACAGTCAATTGCTTACTGGAAGTAGTACAAGTGGGCTTACGACTTCCCCTCTGGGATGACCATCGACTCCCAGCAGCAACAACAGCAGCGCCAGCAGCAGTAGGCGTTACACGCAAGGATGCATCGGAGGAATCCCAGGCAGGAGAGGAATCGTCAGAATTGCCAGTGACATGGCCTGCAGGACTATTGGCATTCCTGGGGAAGGAGGAAATTGACACTGAGGGAGTTGGTGGGGTGGTTTGCGTGAGCTTGGTTACAAGAGGAAGGGATTTACTGGTCAGTGGACTGCTTCCGCTGTCACCCAAAGTTTTTGAACTTGTCACTGACTTATTATGAATGCGCTGCAGGTGACGTATAAGGGAGGATGTTCCGAGGTGGTTAACGTCCTTACCCCTACTTATTACAGCTTGACAAAGGGAACACACGGCTTGACACCTGTTGTCCGCATTTCTGGTGAAATACCTCCACACCGAAGAGCTGATTTTTTTGGTATTTTCACCTGGCATGTCAACGGCCATATTCCTCCCACGGACAACAGGTGTCTCCCCGGGTGCCTGACTTAAACAAACCACCTCACCATCAGAATCCTCCTGGTCAATTTCCTCCCCAGCGCCAGCAACACCCATATCCTCCTCATCCTGGTGTACTTCAACACTGACATCTTCAATCTGACTATCAGGAACTGGACTGCGGGTGCTCCTTCCAGCACTTGCAGGGGGCGTGCAAATGGTGGAAGGCGCATGCTCTTCACGTCCAGTGTTGGGAAGGTCAGGCATCGCAAACGACACAATTGGACTCTCCTTGTGGATTTGGGATTTCGAAGAATGCACAGTTCTTTGCTGTGCTGCTTTTGCCAGCTTGAGTCTTTTCATTTTTCTAGCGAGAGGCTGAGTGCTTCCATCCTCATGTGAAGCTGAACCACTAGCCATGAACATAGGCCAGGGCCTCAGCCGTTCCTTGCCACTCCGTGTCGTAAATGGCATATTGGCAAGTTTACGCTTCTCCTCCGACAATTTTATTTTAGGTTTTGGAGTCCTTTTTTTTCTGATATTTGGTGTTTTGGATTTGACATGCTCTGTACTATGACATTGGGCATCGGCCTTGGCAGACGACGTTGCTGGCATTTCATCGTCTCGGCCATGACTAGTGGCAGCAGCTTCAGCACGAGGTGGAAGTGGATCTTGATCTTTCCCTAATTTTGGAACCTCAACATTTTTGTTCTCCATATTTTAATAGGCACAACTAGAAGGCACCTCAGGTAAACAATGGAGATGGATACTAGTATACAATTATGGACTGCCTGCCGAGTGCAGACACAGAGGTAGCCACAGCCGTGAACTACCGTACTGTACTGTGTCTGCTGCTAATATAGACTGGTTGATAAAGAGATGTCTATGTAACTATGTATGTATAAAGAAGAAAGAAAAAAAAACCACGGTTAGGTGGTATACAATTATGGACGGACTGCCTGCCGAGTGCAGACACAGAGGTAGCCACAGCCGTGAACTACCGTACTGTACTGTGTCTGCTGCTAATATAGACTGGTTGATAAAGAGATGTCGTAGTAGTATGTATGTATAAAGAAGAAAAAAAAACCACGGTTAGGTGGTATATACAATTATGGACGGGCTGCCGAGTGCCGACACAGAGGTAGCCACAGCCGTGAACTACCGCACTGTACTGTGTCTGCTGCTAATATATAGACTGGTTGATAAAGAGATAGTATACTCGTAACTAGTATGTATGTATAAAGAAAGAAAAAAAAAAACCACGGTTAGGTGGTATATACAATTATGGACGGGCTGCCGAGTGCCGACACAGAGGTAGCCACAGCCGTGAACTACCGCACTGTACTGTGTCTGCTGCTAATATAGACTGGTTGATAAAGAGATAGTATACTCGTAACTAGTATGTATGTATAAAGAAAGAAAAAAAAACCACGGTTAGGTGGTATATACAATTATGGACGGGCTTCCGAGTGCCGACACAGAGGTAGCCACAGCGGTGAACTACCGCACTGTACTGTGTCTGCTGCTAATATATAGACTGGTTGATAAAGAGATAGTATACTCGTAACTAGTATGTATGTATAAAGAAAGAAAAAAAAACCACGGTTAGGTGGTATATACAATTATGGACGGGCTGCCGAGTGCCGACACAGAGGTAGCCACAGCCGTGAACTACCGCACTGTACTGTGTCTGCTGCTAATATAGACTGGTTGATAAAGAGATAGTATACTCGTAACTAGTATGACTATAAAGAAAGAAAAAAAAACCACGGTTAGGTGGTATATACAATTATGGACGGGCTGCCGAGTGCCGACACAGAGGTAGCCACAGCCGTGAACTACCGCACTGTACTGTGTCTGCTGCTAATATAGACTGGTTGATAAAGAGATAGTATACTACTAATATTATATATACTGGTGGTCAGGTCACTGGTCACTAGTCACACTGGCAGTGGCACTCCTGCAGCAAAAGTGTGCACTGTTTAATTTTAATATAATATTATGTACTCCTGGCTCCTGCTATAACCTATAACTGGCACTGCAGTGCTCCCCAGTCTCCCCCACAATTATAAGCTGTGTGAGCTGAGCACAGTCAGATATATATATATACATTGATGCAGCACACTGGGCTGAGCAGTGCACACAGATATGGTATGTGACTGAGTCACTGTGTGTATCGTTTTTTTCAGGCAGAGAACGGATATATTAAATAAAACAAACAACTGCACTGTCTGGTGGTCACTGTGGTCGTCAGTCACTAAACTCTGCACTCTCTTCTACAGTATCACAGCCTCAGGTCAATCTCTCTCTCTCTCTCAACCCTAATCTAAATGGAGAGGACGCCAGCCACGTCCTCTCCCTATCAATCTCAATGCACGTGTGAAAATGGCGGCGACGCGCGGCTCCTTATATAGAATCCGAGTCTCGCGAGAATCCGACAGCGTCATGATGACGTTCGGGCGCGCTCGGGTTAACCGAGCAAGGCGGGAGGATCCGAGTCTGCTCGGACCCGTGAAAAAAACATGAAGTTCGTGCGGGTTCGGATTCAGAGAAACCGAACCCGCTCATCTCTAATGTAACCTATTGTACAGTACTTTGTTTCAACAACATGACTGGACAATACATGCACGTGCCCTGGGATGAGGGGTGGGATTTGTTGCTGACAAGAAGACACCCACCTCTGCCTTGTTTGGTTATTCCCAACAGCCTCAAGGCAATGATCTCAGTAGCTGCAGTGCTCAGCCCCTCCCTGTGCTCATTGCATCTCTCCATCTCTAGAGATTATAAACTGTATCACACATATGTATGTATGTGTATGTATGTATGTATGTATATATATATATATATATATATATATATATATATATATATATATATATATATATATATATATATATATATATATATATATATATAAATTTTTTTTTAATTTTTTTTATTAAAATATTCCTGCTATGTACCACTGTCCCTGCGAAGTTATATCTGCGGCCGCATCAGAGAAGTTTCTGCTGTGGGGTACACTGGGCTCCACAGGGAGTGACACTGGGGTGTAGAGTAGGATCTTGACCCGAGGCACCAACAGGCTCAAAGTTTTGACCTTCTTCCCAAGATGCATAGCACCGCCTCCTCTATAACCCCGCCTCCGTGCACAGGAGCTCCGTTTTGTAGTTGGTGCCATGCAGTAAGCAGGCACTTAACAGGGGGGCTGCTCCAGCAGCCCTAAAAGAAGCTTTTAAAGAAAATTGAAGACTTCAAGGGCTGCAGCAGAGACACTGACGGTGTTAGATGTCAGTGAGACATCTCCTGCTGCAGCTCAATCACCTCCCCCAGCGGCGCTGTACACTCCCGCGCCCTGGTTGCCGGGTACCTACAGTGGAGGCTCCGGTTTTCTTCTGATGTTAGTCACACACACGACCGCTGTTCTCCCGGATCGTGTGGCCACACTACAAGGGAGGAGGTAAGGGGTTCCCGCAACGGGACCCGCTGTAAATCGCGATCCCGCGTGGCCGGTGGGAACACTGTGGCAGTACCCCACTAGACCACCAGGGCATGGACACAGTTCGGTTTTCTTTCACAAAACCGTTTTCTTAAGCCCCCAGTACCCGGTGGTGAAGTCCAGCATGGGGATAAGGCTTTGCCTGTAGCCCCTCCCCCAGCCCCAGGGCGCCATTTAGAGTAAATGATACCGCCTTGGAGCTGCATATCTCTCTCTCTCTCTCTCCTTCACTCCCAGTCAGTGTTTGGGCGCCATCACACAGAGCAACACTGTTCCTGGGACTGTTTGGGCAAATCCTCCTCTGTAAAGCCTCCTGCCTGTCAGCGCTGTGCATTTTACAGGACACTTAAGTATTCTACATGTCTGCTGACAGTGTTAGTTAAGAAAAAGTGCATTTAGTCAGGGTTATTTAGTACAAGTACCCTGTGATATACATCCAGTCTTTACTGTGCATTGTTATATCTAATTCAGTGTATAGCTATACATAGTACTACTCTGTATTGCTAGTCCAGTGCAGTTTTATTGCATGTCATAATTTCTGCATTGTACAAACTGTGACTTTGTGTGTGTGCATATAGCTGCTGTGTGACCTCCATTTCGTGTCTCTCACTCAGATTGCTATCCCTATATTCTAGTTAACTTGAGGGGGCTAAGTGTGTCAGGTTTACCATAATATAGGCAGTTCACAGGATATACTCGGTGTGTATTTTTCTCTGTGATTTTTAGTCACGATATACCTCTTGAATCCCCTGTTTGTGCTGATACACTGCACAGGGGGTTCTTGTCAGGTGTTTTGCTGCTGATATTGTTCTGTGTTGCCTTGCATTGAGCTTTTGATTATGTCCGCTACAAAGGGCAACGGAGCTGGGCTGATCCCACACTGCGTGGTGTTGACGCTGCAGACACATTTGAAGATAACATAGCAGCTGAGGGTTCAGGTTCAGGGGGTTCCTTGCCCCCCAGTGGGACTGTAGCAACGGGGGTGCATAATGACCCACCTTGGGCTACCTTCTCCACGCTATTGAATACGCTGGTAACTAGACTAACGCCCCCTATGGGACCTCCTGTGCCGGTACAACCGCTTATCATCCCCGCAGTTAATCTGCCATGGGCAGATCAACTGTCCAATCAGTTACAGCAATTAAGCCAATCACTGACTACTCAAAAGTCTAACCCTCACCTGCCTAAGACCAAGGGGTCCTCTAAGCGGGCAATTACTTCCTCACAATCCACCCATATCCCAGACACCTGGGATATGGCGCTTATACGGATCCCACAGATTCTGATCCTGATGCATCTGATGGGGAAGTTGTTTCGCAGGTGGATGTTCCTGACTTGTTAGAGGCTATCAGGCTCATTCTTCAGGGTTATGATGAACAGGAGCCTGTCACTGCCCCTAAGAAACCGGACAGGTTTAACCGTCAGAAGGTGGTTAAACAAGTTATACCTCACTCTAACCATTTAGTTGACATACGTCAGGAGTCCTGGGAAAATCCAGGAAAGAAGTTTACGCCTCACAAGAAGATGCTGGCTAGCTACCCCCTCGCTGCGGAGCTTAGTAAAAATTGGGAAACACCACCGCCAGTGTATTCGTCCTTGAGAGAGCAACCGGACAAGCATGTGAAGGGTTGTTTGAAGGCAATCTACACCCTAAATGGTGCGGTGCATAGGCCCACTATTGCAGCAACATGGGCTGCAGAAGCTGTGGAAGCATGGGCTCAGGCGCTGGAGGCGGAGTTGCCTTCCAATGCTTCTGATCATGCTAGACAGTGCCTATCCTATATTGTTACAGCGTCTCATTACATTAAAGAGGCGGCTTCTGATGCCGGTATTCTGTTGGCCAAGGATTCTACTACGCCCATTTTGGCTCACCGAATTCTCTGGTTAAGGTCCTGGTCTGTGGACATGGACTCTAAGAAAACCCTGGAGGTACTCCCCTTCAAAGGAGACATTCTTTTCGGAGAGAACCTTTACAAAATAGTGGCTGACTTAGCGTCTGATAAAACAGCATGTCTTCCTAGTACTGCCCCTTCGGTGCCGAAGGCTAAAAGTACTTCCTTTCGCTCCGTTCGTCCTTCTTCAGGGAAAGCAAAAGGTCAGGCGTACCCAAAACAGGTTCGCACTTCCAAACCCAATAAGCCCAAACCCAAACGGGCCTGGGCTGCCCGTCAGCCTGCTTCCAAGACTGACAAGCCTGCCGCATGACGGGGCGGGTCTCCCTCTGGGGGATCCCAGGGTGGGGGGCCCACTTCTAGGGTTTACCCAGGAATGGTTGAAGACCACTTCCCATGCCTGGGTACGGGAAGTCGTCACTCGAGGTTATGCCGTATCCTTCAAGAATCGTCCCCCTCATCAATTTTGCCTGACAGACATCCCTTCGGATCAGGTGAAGGCAAAGACTCTTCATTCAGTGGTACAGTCCCTCCTGGACACAGGAGTGGTAGTACAAGTGCCTCTGGCTCAGAGAGGCAAGGGGTTCTATTCACTGCTGTTCATAATCCCAAAACCAAATGGGTCTTCCTGGCCCATTTTCAATCTCAAGTCCCTGAAAAAGTTTGTGAAGGTCTCCAAGTTTTGTATGGAAACTTTTTGCTCTATTGTTCTAGCCTTGGAGCCTGGGGACTACATGGGCTCACTGGACATACAGGATGCTTACCTGCATATTCCCATTGCAGTGTCGCATCAGCAGTACCTGAGGTTTGCGGTTGGCAACCTCCATTACCAGTTTCGGGCGTTACCTTTTGGTATGACCATGGCTCTGCAAGTCTTCACCAAAGTTATGACGGTAATGACAGCTGTACTCCGCCGTCAAGGGTTCAGGATCCTACCATACTTGGACGACTTGTTGATCCTGGCAAATTCCCCAGAGATTCTTCTACGTCATCTTTATTTGACTATCCGATTCCTGCAAGCCCACGGGTGGCTCATCAACTGGAAGAAATTCTCCCTGGTCCTTGCTCAGTGCATGGTGCATCTGGGAGCGTTGTTGGACACTCACAACTAGTGGTTGTTCTTGTCTCAGGAGAAAGTCCTGAAGCTTCATGACAGGATTCGATGCTTCCTATCTCGTCTGCAAGTGTCGATACATTCGGCAATGCAAGTGCTAGGTCTCATGGTGTCGGCTTTTGACATGGTGGAGTATGCTCAATTCCATTCTCCAGAGGCTGATTCTTGCCAAGTGGGATGGCCTGCCTCACCGGATCATATGATCTCCTTATCTCCGGAGGTCTGCCTGTCACTAAGCTGGTGGCTTCAGGACCAATGATTGAGCAGGGGTCGTCCCTTCTGGATCTCCAACTGGGTCCTTCTGACGACGGACGCCAGTCTGAGGGGTTGGGGCGCGGTGTTGGAGCAAAACTCCCTTCAGGGTCGGTGGACCAAGGAGGAGTCTCTCCTCCCGATAAACATTCTGGAATTGTGGGCCCAGCATCTAATACAGAACAGACCTGTTAAAGTACAGTCGGACACCACGGTGGTGTACATAAATCATCAAGGTGGCACTCGAAGCCGCATGGCAATGAGGGAAGTATCACGGATTCTTCAGTGGGCAGAATGCCATCTACCGGCCATATCGGCAGTGTTCATTCCGGGGGACCTAAACTGGGAAGCGGACTTTCTCAGTCGTCAGGACGTACATGCCGGGGAGTGGAGCCTCCATCCAATCACAAGGTTCCAGTCTTCGGAGCAAGGACAAGGGATCCTCAAGCAGTGTTCGTGGACGCACTGGCAATTCCATGAAACTTTCGGCTGCCATATGTGTTCCCTCCGGTGTCACTCCTGCCTAGAGTAATAAGGAAGTTCAAACAAGAAGGAGGAATCCTACTTCTGATCGCTCCAGCGTGGCCCAGACGGCATTGGTTCTCAGACCTTCAGGGTCTCTCGATAGAGCGTCCCCTTCTACTTCCGCAGCGCCCAGATCTCGTTCAGGGCCCCTGTGTATATCAGGATTTAGCCGATTGGCTTTGATGGCGTGGCTCTTGAAGCTTCCATCTTAAGGGCCAAAGGATTTTCTGAGGCGGTCATTCAAACCATGTTGAAGGCCCAGAGACCGGCTTCTGCCCAGATTTATCATAGGGTCTGGAATTCTTACTTTGCTTGGTGCACATCTAACAATCATGACGCTTACAAGTTTAGTGCGGCCAAACTTTTTGACTTTCTAAAACAAGGCCTGGACTTCGGCCTTCTTCTGGCCTCCATCAAGGTTCATGTTTCTGCCTTGTCACTTTGGTTTCAGAGAAAAATTGCTACATTACTTGATGTGCATACATTCACTCAGGGTGTGTTGCGGATTCAACCTCCTTATGTCCCGCCTGTGACCCCTTGGGACTTGTCGGTGGTTCTGGAGGCATTGCAAGGGTCTCCGTTTGAGCCTCTTGAATCTGCTGACCTTAAGTGGCTTACTCTTAAGGTAGTGTTTCTGCTAGCTATTGCTTCCGCTAGACGGGTGTCAGATTTGGGTGCCTTGTCTTGTAGGTCTCCCTATCTGATTTTTTTTTCACTGTGATCGGGCGGTTCTTAGAACACGTCCTGGATATTTTACCTAAGGTGGTGTCTTTCCACCTTTAATAAGGAGATCGTGGTTCCGGCCTTAGCCTCTCCCGATTTGTCTTCCAAAGAAAGGTCTTTGGATGTGGTACCGGCTCTCCGTATCTACATGAAGAGAACTGTTTCCATCAGGAAGTCAGACTCTCTCTTTGTTCTGTTTGGTTTTCACAAACGTGGCTGCCTGCTCACAAGCAGACCCTGGCCAGATGGATTAGAATGGTGATTGCACATGCTTATGTACAGGCTGGCCTTCCAGCTCCTGCTACTACAAAGGCCCATTCTACTCGGTCGGTTGGACCTTCTTGGGCGGCCCGCCGTGGTGCGACCCTTGAACAATGTGCAAGGCGGCTACGTAGTCCTCGGTGAACACGTTTATAAGGTTCTATGCCTTTGATACATCTGCATCCCAGGATGCTTCCTTTAGACGCCGGGTTCTTGTGCCCGCTACAGTGCGTCCCCTCCCATAAGGAACTGCTTTAGGACATCCCCAATGTCATTCCCTGTGGAGCACAGTTTACGTTGCAGAAAGAGATTTAACAAAGGTAAGTTCTTACCATAGATCTCGTTATTTTTTAAAGACTCCTCCAGGGACACGAACACTGCGCATGCACATACTGTCAGATTCCAGCTCTCTCCCCCTGTGACTATGGGGTCTATTTACTGAGCTTTGGATGGAGATAAAGTACCAGCCAATCAGTTTCTAACTGCCATGTCACAGGATGTGTTTAAAAAATGACAGGAGCCGGTTGGTTGGGAGTTTAACTCCGGCCACTTTATCTCCATCCAAGGCTTAGTGAATAGACCCCTATGTCTCCTGAGGCATAATGTGGTTTGTGCCATCTGATGGCATAAACCAGTTGAAGCCTTTCGGAGATTAGAACATATGGTGTGTAGATCAAAATCCCCATTGATGATAATGAATCTGTACCAATAGATTTCTGTGAAACCTCCAGCAATAGGGTATTAGTAGTAGTGATTAGGGGGGTCTGAACATTTTTATGTTGGGGGGGATTTAATTTGATTTCGGTGCTCCCCCCTCCTTTCCAATTGGCCTGTTGTCACAGTGATGGTCCTGGGTCTTGTTTGTCGCAGAGACAATTTCATAGGGGGGTATAGGGGGCAGAGCCATGGATGATGAGGATGGGACCACCGGAGGGCAGAACCCCTGAGAGGAGGAGGAGGAGGAGGAGGCTACCACCACAGACGAAGAGGAGGATGGTACCACCAGGGAGAAGGCTGCACCATAGTCAAGCGTGAAGCAGGGGCTTTGGTATGTGTAATAGGAATAGGCTGCACGGCCCCTGCACTGCACGGAGGAGGTGGTGTAATGGGGGTAATTCCAAGTTGATCGCAGCAGGAATTTTGTTAGCAGTTGGGCAAAACCATGTGCACTGCAGGGGAGGCAGATATAACGTGCAGAAAGAGTTAGATTTGGGTGGGTTATTTTCTTTCTGTGCAGGGTAAATACTGGCTGCTTTATTTTTACACTGCAAATTAGATTGCAGATTGAACACACCACACCCAAATCTATCTCTCTCTGCAAATGTTAAATCTGCATCCCCTGCAGTGCACATGGTTTTGCCCAGCTGCTAACAAAATTCCTGCTGCGATCAACTTGGAATTACCCCCAATGTGTGGTCTATTAAGTTAAAAAGGCGCACATTACACCAGCTTTTCCATGCAGTGCAGGGTCCGTGTAGCCTATTGCACCGCTCCATACCATCTGCGTCTGCCTCTCCTCCAACCTAAGGCTGCCACCTCTCAAATGTTTGGGAGGCCAAAACATAGATGGGTATAATGCAGTGATTGAAATGAACATTTAGAAGTTGTTATATGTAAGTGAATGCAATTAGTATTATAATAGAAACTGTAGGGGTGGTTGTATGTACTTAAATTTATGGCACAGACTGAGGAACAATGTGACTAGTAAAAGTCGAGCTAGGAAATAATTTCTCTGAAATGTTTGTTCGTTTTATTTTATTTTTTAAATAAAATCATTAAACTTACAAAAATACTGTCAAATATTAATTTTAAGTTAAGGCTGTCTTAGATCTACAACAGCCATAACTATGGGGGAGATGTATCATTGTGTGCTTATCTTGCGTTATTTTGTCCCATTTATCATGGTGAAGCAGGTCCAAAATTTGGCAGGATGTGTTATTAGTTGTTTTGGTGAAGACGGGAGCATGTTAATTTACCTATCTGTTGAATTCCACTCTCCCTTTTTCAGCTATAGCCGCTATCAGTGACAGGTGCTTGCATACATGCGCTGATAATTTTCTCCAAGTAGCACCCATGTAGTTTTGGATAAAACACACTTTTATTTTTTTTTATTTTTTGTACAGTATGCACAATCCCTGGCTGTCGACAGCTAGGGACTGTGCTGTTGAAATTGATAGCTACAGCTGTCTGAATGATGAGTGCCACTGACCGATCATAAATTTACTTGCACATCGGTGCACTATATTGCAGATAGGAGCACTGATGTAATATAGCACCCCTGTCATTTTGCACGCTGCACCACATTAGTACATAGGCAATAGTAACTACAGCACATAAAATGTGCAGTTCTAAACCACTTAACAACGAATCATAGATCTACCTCCATATTTGTTTACATTGATAAACAAGATATTAACACATTAAACACTGCTTGATAAAAAAAAAAACACGGTGAATCCAGTATCAAACAATGAACATACATACTTACGTTCAAGCTATTTACATTCTGCATGGTGGTTGAAACTAATTTCATTTTATTTTTTATTTGACTGCAGGTAATGGACCAAAGTTAAATGGAAATTACAGAATGTGTAGTTCTGTTGGAGATTTGCGCTTTCATAATTATTATGAAGATAATGATGAAGAGATCCCTGCACCTCCATCTATGCCACCGCCACCACCTCCTACCATGGCTCCTCCCCCTCCACCACCACCGCCGCCACCACCACAAGAAAGTCCTCCTTCATCAGCCATTTCGTCTCCGGCATCTCCAAGCCCACCAGACTTTATTCCACCTACACCAAATCCTGCTGCCCCTGTAGCACCGATTGTGATTCCAGTTCATCAGTCTACTTTACCAACAGCTGGTGAACAGCCTCAAACAAATAATGTTTCTAAATGGAAATCTGAAACTGTTCTTAATGCAGTGTCAAAAGACCAACCCATGACTTTGCCGAATAGGTTTTCCATAAATCCTGCTTCTTCCCATCTCTATGGACAGACCAACATTGACATAGGACCCAAATCCACTTTACCAAAGTCTTTCAAGGTTCCACCCCCAGCTCCAACCAGGACATCTTCAATGCAGCTGCAGGAACTTCAAAGCATTGGCTATGCCAAAGAGCCTCCAAAATCACCAGTGCCATCTAGTTTTAATCCAAGCTTTCAGGCCAAACTTCACTCTGCGTCTGTTCAGGGACAAACCTCTATTAATGACACATTGAACAAAAGAAAGTCAATGCTTATAATGGAAGATCTGCAAGATTTGACATATATCGCTGATCATACAGTAGAAAAAAATGCTAATATTACGGATTCAGCTGGTTCCAGGCCTTCTACCTTGAAGGCAAACACTGATTTACAACACTCAGTTGAATTAAATGGTGAAATAAAAAAACAAGAACCTGGACATAATAATGAGAACCAAAGACCACCCAACAAAATTAATACAATAAAAAGTGAGTTTGCGTCAATGGATTTTGGGAAATATAGGGAGGGACCAAAGCATCCTCAGAGCAGTACAGAATATAATAAAATAGCACTTAAAAAAAATGGCTACACACCAGACGTAAAGAGTTCAAAACCTACTATAAACATTATCTCAATTAAACCAATATTAGGGGAGCTTTCATCAAATACAAATCTACAGTTTAAACATGATTCCTTAACAAGAAAGGAAATGGACACACTCCCTAAAGAATTGGCAAGAACAGAACATGAAAGAAAATTAGAATTGTATGGGAGTTCAGGAGAGTTTCAAGAATCTCCTCCTACACCACCCCCTATGGCTCCTCCACCACCACCCCCGATGATGGTTCCACCAAATCCACCGTTAATGTCACTTGTCACTACTGCATCACCACCTGTGGTTTCAAATATTACACCAACAAGGACCTCACCTACCATGAATCATGTTGTTCCACCACCTGCTCCTCCTGTGACTTCAGTCCCAGCAGTACATCAGGTTTCATCAGTGCTTTCTCCAAAACCAAAAGCTGTTCCCCCACCCCCACCACCACCAAAAGCCCCACCAGCACCTCCACCTCTTCCAATCCCAGGTAGTTCATCTAGTCAAGACTCACAGTTACCTTTGCTGAAGGCATTGCAAGAAAAACAACAGACACTAAGACAGGTCCCAAAAAAATCTATAGAAGTTAGACCTGCTCAGCCAGCTACTATCTCTGGTAATGAACAAAAAATCAGAGTTGGCAAAATAAAGGGTGAGTTAGAAGCTCTGTTTTCTCCAAAGAAAGATAACAAAGGAGGAGAGCATCGACCAGGTGTGGAAGTAAATAAAAAGAATACCAATGGAAATGTTCCTCAGTCTAGAGGTGGAGAAAACACTTTGGTTAACTCATTGATGCTCAAAGTACCTCTCATGCCTGCTAAATATGAGAAGGATGTTGATACAGACAATTCAGAATGGCTTCCCAAAAGTAATAAAATGGATATTCAGATTCCTGAACCAGACTACCTACCACTAAGCCCTAAGAAAAACATTGAGAAGCCAACCTATTCAAATGTGCAAAATGAAATTGCCAAACCCTCTCTTGAGACCTCTGTACAATTGCCTGTGCCGGCTTCCACTCCAAAAACCACAGATACAGTGGATATACTGACCAAAGCCATTCCAAGCTACAAACCACATCATGAACGGAAGGCATCAGCTGGAAGCTGGACCATAGATCCAGTTGTTTCAAAACTAGATGAATATGGGACTGTAAAATTTAATATTAGTCCAAAGACTGCAGAAAACATGTCTCCAACACCTGTGAAGCCAGAATCTTCTGTATCACAAGAAGAAAGTGAAATTAAACACACTGACAAAGTAGAAAGTAATTCTCCAATGGCTTTGCTTATGGCTGCAAAGAAACGAGCAACAAAGGGAAATCGCTCTGTAGAAAGTGGTAAAATTTCTGTTAAAAGTGGACTTGTGACAAGTTCATTAAGCTCTCTGTATTATCCGGGGAATACTAACACTTTTGTTGTTATGCCCAAGAATGAACATGGACGACAAATTAATGAACCAGAAGTCAATAGTTTAATTACTAATCAAATCAATTACTTGGATATCAAATCAAGCTGGAAAGAGGAAGCGTTACAATCACCTAGCTTAAATACTTTGGGTTTGAATTCTCAAAAGTCCAGTTCTGAAAACGCGAGTCTGCTGCAAGTTGGTAACACAACTGGTCTACAGGTTTCATCTACAGACAGAAATGGAGACTATTGGAAGTCAAAATCTTCGATGTTTGATGCCCCTAAATTCGACATTGCCTCTTTCCCATCACCTATTACAACTTCAGTTGCAGATGAGGACTTTGAATATGGAATAATACCACCACCAGCAGAGTTCACAAACAGTCCAGCAGCACAACGTGCCAGTTTTTCCAGTATGCACCAGCAGGATCACTCCTTTATTCATGATCACAGTAAAAGTCTTAAATCTGATCTTGTATCAAATTATCAGTGGAGTAATACATCTAGTAAGCCTTTGTCTTTTTATACATCCACTAGCAACAGTGACTTTGGCAAATACAGTGATAATTACAGCAGCGGACTCACCAGGGATTCTCAGAAAGGCTCTCTAATTAAGAAACGACTGTACATGCCTGATCCTGAACCAGAGAGTTCTTGGAACTATGGAAAACATACTGGCTCTCTAAGGCCAACAGCTTTGTCAAAGTCTTATATGCATAGTCAGTCTGGCTCCAATATGGTTCCAGATCCACGGCGTTTCAGCCTTACATCAAGATATGTGTCACAGGGGAGGAGAGTGTCTGCTGAGAACCTTAACAGAATGGCGCCAACTATGGTTGATATGAAATACAAATCTCCAACTTCTGACTATCTGGTTGGACAACCAACAAACAAGTGAGTGTGTGTGTTTATTAAATAATATACGTAAATGTTTATTGTAAAATAGTTTCAACACTTAATTGTACAAAAGTAGATAAGTTATATTCATTAATTCACCTTTTAAGTGGAATATTTATATATTGAGTTATGAGATGTTCGAAGGCTCCTTATCTCAGGGGGTCTGTGCCAGAACGTTCATTTTGAAGAAATGTTTTACAAAGGATGCTACATTCTAATCCAATGGTTCTTTACTTTTACCCACTCAAAAACCTAATCAAAATTTA
Source organism: Pseudophryne corroboree (assembly GCF_028390025.1). Lineage (NCBI taxonomy): Eukaryota > Metazoa > Chordata > Amphibia > Anura > Myobatrachidae > Pseudophryne > Pseudophryne corroboree. The sequence continues at coordinate 715,954,020 of NC_086445.1, forward strand.
AATAATTATAATCAAAATGTATCAAGAAGTCCATAATTATGATAAAAATGAAATGTATGATTTGATAAAGGGGATCATAAGGATTAAGAACACACCTGTTTAATGCCACACGCATCTGCCACTGTTGCATGTGACATTGAAAGGTCAGCAATGCAACATACAGTATCTCCTAGTTGTCCCTGAATCAGTATGAATAATAATAATTATTAACATTTATTTATATGGCACCACAAGCACCCAATTACAGAGTACATAAATAAGCAAAACAGGAAAACTTAGTTTTTTACAATATAGGACAAGTACAGGGTATATTAACATAGCTGCATCAGCAGACCACACCGAAATAATAAGTATCAGAGTGGCAGAAAACCGAGGGATTTGGTGCTGTCGAAGGGAGTATGGAGTAAGACGAGGGAAGCCACTTGAGAGATGATGGGACACTGCCACAAATTGGGACAGTTGTGAAGTACTGTATACCCGTAGAGAACATGAGGATGAACATTTGCTTCCATTGCATGTTCAACAGTGGGCAATTTACACCAAAATATGGGATAGACCAAAAAAAAAAAAAAAAGTTAAATCTGAAAGCTGCACATTGCTGAGTAGATTGTGAAGTACAATATAAATGTCTGTGACAACGAGAAATCTGGTGGATGCATCCTCATTTAGCTTAAATAGACATTTTTTTTTTTTTCTTGTAATTTGATATGGGCGGCAAACATGTCAATTGTGCACAACACAAAGCAATAGGTGTACTGGTAAACCTTAATCACAAAACTAAATTACATTAGACAATCAAGTTTTCATAAAGTATCTGCAAAATTGGCAAATGATGAATATTTGCATATCCATTTGCTTTAAGATCCTTTCACCAGCACACCCAGTAGTTATCACCTCTAAATGCTCAGTCATAATTGCTTAGCCAATTAATACTATTGCCAGCCATAATGCATGGAAGTACTAGACAGAGGGGAAAACAGCAGAACACCTCCTAGAGTGACCCCCAATGTGCACTGAACAAAAATGGCGGCTTTAGAAGTGATGCCTCTTAGGTCTGTTTTATCATTTCAGGCATTGGGGGCATGTACAGAAACCAGTTTCAACTCAAACTGTACCTTCTTGTTGCTAACAATATCTGTGTATCAACTTTCTTGCCCAGGTTAATGCTGCAACAGTTATATGGTGAAATGTCTATCGGGGGCAAACACAGGATTTATAAATGGGAGGACTGCTTGTTTTTGGAACAAATAGTAAAATAATACTTGCTGCAGTAAATTTGCATTCCCACGCTCTCACAGAGGGAACTGCTCCATTGGCCAACAGCAGCTGCTATAGTGTGAAAGCATGGTTGAAAGAAAGAGCACTGTGGTAGAAAGGTGAGGTGGCGCAACTAGGGGGGTGAAGGGGAAGACAGAGTAAAAAAAAAACATTTTTTGGGGTATCCTCCCTTCAATCGCATGTCGCTTATTATATTTAAAATAATTTGGTAAACCTATTTGTGTTCTGGCCCCACATCTCCATGTATAGACCATATAGGACATGTTTTGTGGTGATGTTGACATGTGGTAGTGATCTTCTCAGACACAATCACTCCTGGCATATGTATGGTTATGTTGGTACAATTATGATGATCTAGGTATCAGGCTAACCAGATTCCACCAAATGTTTATGCTGCTGCAAAATTGTTGCACATGTATCATAGGGAAGAAATGTATCGGAGCCCCCTGGCCAGTGATGGCTGTCGCCAGTCTCAATTGCGAAAGCCTCCCCATGGTGGTAACTGTATACTGCTGTACTGGTATTACTGGGGTCATTTGCCACCTAAGAATATTTTATGTGCATGATATTTTTCTTTGACATCAAGCTTGCAGAACAATGGTTGACATGTTCCCAGGATTTCTCAAGCCAGCTACAGAGATTGCTAACTGTGGTAATCGCAATAACAGGTCCAGATTTATCAAGCCTTGGAGAGTGATAAATAGCACAGTGATAAAGTACCAACCAATCAGCTCCTAACTCCAAGTCACAGGTTGTGTGTGAAAAATGACAATTAGGAGCTGATTGGTTGGTACTTTATCACTGTGCTATTTATCACTCTCCAAGGCTTGATAAATGGGGCCCTGTGTCTCTTGGTTCCGTGAACTAAGATGGTCTCCCAGTAGATCTTCTAAACCACCTTTTTGATGGTGTAATGCTCCTCCGCTTCCACTGTCATAACTCGCTGCCTTTGCAAATTTTTTACTGTTTTATGATTCTGAGAAAATTATTACATGGTAGATGGACACAGAGCTGATCTAAACTGCAGCCATCACTAACTGTACATGTGAGCTGTTTAAAAGATATTTTTTTTTTGCATTTGTAATGTTTATCTTTTATAGAGGATTCCCTAGGATGATCGCACCCAGTTTTGGGTGGAAAGTGGTGATTTTTCAGTGCTTGTTCGTCTTTATGGGTTGGTTCCTCTGGTTAGTGTACAAGTAGAGCTTGGGTATTATTGTAATGGCAATACAGCCATCCAACTCTTTAAAGATTGTGTAGCGTACTGTGTGATGTTTTGATGCCAAGGACATGTTTTATGCAGATAGGTGTAAATTTGGTATAAGTCTGTGGATGGTACGGAAGTGATCCTCCATTTGGAGTTCTTCAAACTATTCTATCATTTTAATGTTTTATTGAGTAAAACGTCTGTGGCCGTAACACTGAAGTTGATCTGCTGAGAGTGTATTAAGTCAAACTTTTGATTAGCATAGAGCAGGGCTGGCCAAACCGGTCCTCGAGATCTACCAACAGTTCATGTTTTCCAGTCCTCCTGGAGATCAGTAGAATTGTCAGTTAGGAATGAATGCAGCACATCTTAATTAGTAATGACTACACCTGAGCACCAGCTAGGTGTTCTGGAAAATGTGAACTGTTGGTAGATCTTGAGGACTGGTTTGGCCAGCTCTGGCATAGAGTAATGGATGTTGACTGTTTGCTTATGTGAATCCATATGCTACTGCACTAGGTTTGTGTACAGGAATTTTCTTTTCATGTTTTTAGACAATATTATGGTTAAAAGTGAATCGGGGTAATAGGAACTATAGCTATAATGAAGGTTGCCATCACTTTTAACCATCAGAGTCTCAAATCCCACAAGTAATCAGACAATGGAGGTCATTCAGACCCGAATGCAGCCATGCGTCTGTATGCAGCGTCTATATTTGAGTGGTCTGCGTATGGTCGCAGTGCTTGTGCATGACCGTACACATTGCGGGCGCATCCCGGAAGGATTTGGCCGCAGTGTGATTGACAGCATTGGGCGTTTGCGTGTCAGCGGCGTAGCATTGCGGGAGCGCATAGCAGGCCGAATGGGGGCAGCCCGAGAGCGTTTTCGGGGTGGCTGCATGATGTCACATTCAGCCACTCCGATTAAAAAAAAATGGTGGCGGACTGCCAGACAGTGCAGCCAGACTGTGCTGCCAGGGGTCAACCTTACTTCGTCACACATGCTGGGCGGCCCCCGGCATGTGAGGAGATGGACGCAGATCTGGTTGCGTATGCAGCGATTTGAATCCATCTCTGAATAAGGTCCTATGACTCTTCAAATCATCACGAAGTCATATTTGGTTCCTATATTTGAAATATATATATTGTACACATCTGGACAAAGGGGTTTGAGTCCCCGAAACGTCGATGGAATGTATTTGACTATTTAAATACACTTGACTTTTCTCAAGACCCCGAGTGCCGCAGCCTTTTTGAAAGATATTGAAATCCACACTGAAGGCACCAGGGCAACGTTTTGGATCTTAAACAGAGTGCCGGGCTGACATTGTTGTGTGTGTGTATGTGTATATATATATATATATATATATATATATATATATATATATATATATATATATATATATATATATATATATAATTGTGACAACACTGGGATAGTGTTTGAGGGCAGGTATGTTTGTCCCAGATTCTTGTCTTACATGTTTTAGAAAATGAAAACTTCTAGGAAAATGCTTTTGTTTTGTTAGAACCTTTTCAGTTTGCTGGAAAAGCTGGATAAGGGCCCTGAGAGAGATAGGGCGAGTTCCAGACATTGGGCCCAGTTCGGATCTTTGGCCTCACAGAGGGCTAATCAGGGCTTTCAGCTGTGCAAGAGTCTTATAGGGCTTCTAGCCTGATTAATGTGTGCAGACTGCCTGGGAAGACTGCGGGATCTCTGTGAGAGAAACACGCTTCCTGATGCAAGTGAGCTATACAGTGTTTACTGGAGAACTCTGTGTTTTTGTTTAGTGATAGTTAGGAACATCTTGTGTTTAGTTGGTGCCGGACAGGCAAGGTATTTTCTTTTGGTATTTGTTTTATTTTCTGTATAATAAAACTGTCTGGGGCCAGTTGTACCAGAAACTGGACTTGTGTGGTTCCTCAGCTGCTGCAGTGTTACAACTTGGTGGAGAATGCGAGCACTCTACCATTTGAGCTAATTCCCCAGTCACGCAAGAACCCATGCAATGTGATGCTGCCTTTGAATGTCGCAGAATGTCTTTCTTTGCTAGGTTAGCCTGTACTGTGGTACCTTCACCTGAGCTGGAAAAACAAATGTGTGATGTGTTCTTAGAGGGTAACCGGGTAGAGGCCTTGCTAGATTCAGGAAGTTTAGTTACCCTCGTGAAAGCTGGGTTAGTGAACCCCTTAAAGGTCCAGCAAATACCTATTGGGGTAACTTGCATACATGGGGATACCCAACATTATGTCACTGTTGAAGTGAATATAGAAACTTGTTGTGGGTCAGCAATTGTTAAAGTAGGACTGGTCCCCACCTTGGTGCGTGAGGCCATAATAGGGAGGGATTTTCCTCTTTTTTGGAAACTGTGGGAATCACGGTTATCAACAGATGTGAGAAGTAAAGAGCCAGTTGATAATACCGGTGATTTTATGGATGTACGTGTGTCTTCGGAACTTTCTGACCCTTTGCCTTTTGCTAGTTTGGCTGGGGAAGTGACAGATGGGGAGTCCAGTGAGGACCCTCTTGCTGGGAACAGAGACATAGTAGTTAGAACTGAAAGCGTGCCTGACCTGGAGGTAAAGAAGGATCTGTTTGCGTCTGAACAGTTAAAGGATCCTACCTTAATAAAGGCTAGAGAGAATGTTAAGGTTGTTAATGGGGAACCTGTGGTACCAGGTGACAGGGTTACGTATCCCCACATGGCCATCTGTAATGAGCTCTTGTACCACATTGTCAAAAGGGGTGAGGATGTGGTGGAACAGCTGGTAGTTCCCCAGCCTTATCGGAGAACGGTACTAGATTTAGCTCATAGTCACGTTACCGCAGGACATTTAGGGGCAGAAAAAACCACTGAAAGAGTTTTACAAAGGTTCTTTTGGCCAGGGGTTTATAAAGAAGTGTCTGAATATTGTTCTTCCTGTCCTGAATGCCAGTATCATGCCCCTAGACCCCATTTCAGGAGCCCACTAGTTCCCATGCCTATTATAGAGGTCCCGTTTGACAGAATAGCCATGGATCTCGTGGGGCCCTTGTTAAAGTCTGCTTGGGGCCATCAGTATATCCTGGTAATTATGGACTATGCCACTCGATATCCTGAGGCTGTCCCTTTACGCACTATCACAACCAAGGCGATAGCTAGGGAGCTGGTGCAGGTTTTTAGTAGAGTGGGAATACCAAAAGAAATTTTGACTGACCAAGGTACTCCATTTATGTCAAGGATCATGAAAGAATTGTGCAAATTATTTAAGGTCACTCACCTCAGGACGTCCATCTACCATACCCAAACTGATGGGTTGTTGGAAAGGTTTAATAAAACATTAAAAAGTATGTTAAAAAAGGTTGTTGAGAGAGATGGGAAAAACTGGGATTGTTTGTTGCCCTACTTGTTAATGGCCATCATATAAGTTCCTCAGTCCTCTACAGGGTTTTCTCCATTTGATTTGTTGTATGGTAGACACCCCAGAGGGCTGTTGGACATTGCCAAAGAGACGTGGGAAGGACTGCCCACTCCTTATAGAAGCATTATTGAACATGTAACACAAATGCAGGATAGGATTGCAGCCGTGGTACCTATTGTCAAAGAGCACATGGAACAGGCCCAAAGTGCTCAACAGAGGGTCTATAACCGGAGTGCCAAGATACGGGAATTTGCTCCTGGAGATAGAGTTCTTGTTTTGGTACCCACTGTGGAAAGCAAATTCCTAGCTAAATGGCAGGGTCCATTTCAGATTAGGGAAAAAGTGAATGAGGTTAATTACAAAGTATACCAGCCGGGAAAGAGAAAACCCGAACAAATCTACCATGTTAACTTAATCAAACCCTGGAAAGATAGGTTGTCTCTGTCAGCGGAGCCTTGCCCTTCGGTGTTTTCACCTCGGTTGCTTCCCGCAGTAAAGGTGTCAGAGACATTATCAGCTGATCAGAACAATCAGGTTAAAGAATTTCTCATCCAAAATAGGGCGATATTTTCAGAGCTGCCTGGCTGAACGACCATAATAAAACATGACATTGTCACAGAACCAGGGGTCAGGGTTCATTTAAAGCCATATAGGATTCCTGAAGCTCAGCAAGAAGCTGTTTCTAAAGAAGTTAAAACCATGTTAGAACTTGGAGTCATAGAGGAATCTAACAGTGAGTGGTCCAGTCCCATAGTGCTCATCCCGAAGCCCGACGGTAGCATACGCTTCTGTAATGACTTTCGTAAGTTAAATGAGGTGTCCAAGTTTGACGCATACCCCATGCCCCGTGTGGATGAGCTTATAGAAAGGCTGGGAACAGCCAGGTTTCTCACCACGTTGGACCTGACCAAAGGTTACTGGCAAATACCTTTATCTGATAGCGCAAAAGAAAAAAACAGCCTTTTCGGTTCCGGAGGGGCTGTACCAGTATAAGATGTTACCCTTTGGGTTGCATGGGGCTCCAGCAACCTTTCAACGGGCGATGGATAAAATTTTGAGGCCCCATAGAAAATATGCAGCTGCCCATTTGGATGATGTGGTAATTCACAGTACAGACTGGGGGTCCCATTTTGTTAAAGTACAAGCAGTACTGGAATCAATCAGAGAGGCAGGGTTAACTGCTAACCCAAAGAAGTGCTGCCTCGCAATGGAGGAGGTCAAATACTTGGGCTTCACCATAGGCAGAGGTCTGATTAGGCCCCAATTGAATAAAATTGATGCTATTCAAAACTGGCCTCGTCCAGTGAATAAAAAACAGGTAAGGGCTTTTTTGGGAATAACTGGGTATTATAGACTGTTCCCAATTTTGCGGCCACAGCGGTGCCGTTGTCAGACCTTACCAAAGGGAAGCAGTCAAATATGGTGAAATGGAACCCTGATGCAGAAAAAGCGTTCCAAGCGTTAAAAGTGGCTTTGTGTTCACAACCGGTATTGATAACACCAGATTTTTCAAAAGAATTTGTGGTACAGACAGATGCCTCAGAGGTAGGGATAGGGGCTGTGTTGTCCCAAACCAGAGATGGGGACGAACACCCTATCATTTATTTGAGTAGGAAACTCAATGAGCATGAAAAAAGGTATGCCATTGTGGAAAAGGAGGCTTTGGCCATTAAGTGGGCACTAGATACCTTGAGATATTACCTCTTGGGTAGACAATTCAGACTAGTGACAGATCATGTCCCTTTAAAATGGATGGATGTAAATAGAGGCAAGAATGCTCGTGTAACTAGATGGTTTCTAGCGTTGCATGATTTTAAGTTTACTGTTGAACATAGACCGGGTACACAATTGGCCAACGCAGATGCATTGTCCTGCATCTTCTGTTTGGGGGCTACAAGTGTTCCGGCCCCTAGGTTGAAACAGGGGAGGGGGATATGTGACAAGAACACTGGGATAGTGTTTGAGGGCAGGTATGTTTGTCCCAGGTTCTTGTCTTACATGTTTTCGAAAATGAAAACTTCTAGGAAAATGCTTTTGTTTTGTTAGAACCTTTTCAGTTTGCTGGAAAAGCTGGATAAGGGCCCTGAGAGAGATAGGGCGAGTTCCAGACATTGGGCCCAGTTCGGATGTTTGGCCTCACAGAGGACTAATCAGGGCTTTCAGCTGTGCAAGAGTCTTATAGGGCTTCTAGCCTGATTAATGTGTGCAGACTGCCTGGGAAGACTGCAGGATCTCTGTGAGAGAAACACGCTTCCTGATACAAGTGAGCTATACAGTGTTTACTGGAGAACTCTGTGTTTTTGTTTAGTGATAGTTAGGAACATCTTGTGTTTAGTTAGTGCCGGACAGGCAAGGTATTTTCTTTTGGTGTTTGTTTTATTTTCTGTATAATAAAACTGTCTGGGGCCAGTTGTACCAGAAACTGGACTTGTGTGGTTCCTCAGCTGCTGCAGTGTGTGTATGTATGTATGTATATATATATATATATATATATATATATATATATATATATATATATATATATATATATATATATGTATGTATATGTATATGTATCTGGCTATAATCCGTCACTCCAAGTATTTGGACAGCCACCGATTGTGCAAGTTGACCCACTTAAAAAGATGAGAGTTCTGTAATTTCCATCATAGGTACACTTCAACTGTGAGAGACAGAATCTTAAAAAAATAAACAGGAAATCACATTGTATGATTTTTAAACAATTTACATGTATATTCTTGTGGAAAATTAAATATTTGGACACCTACCAAGCAGCAAGATTTCTGGCTCTCTCAGACCTGTTACTTCTGCTTTAAGAAGCTCTACTATCCTCCACTCGTTACCTGTATTAATGGCACCTGTTTGAACTGGTTATCTGTATAAAAGACACCTGTCCACACCCTCAAACAGTCAGACTGCTACCTCTCAACCATGACCAAGACCAGAGAGCTGTCTAAGGACACCAGGGACAAAATTGTAGAGCTGCACAAGGCTGGGATGAGCTACTCTACAATAGGCAAGCAGCTTGGTGAGAAGGGATCAACTGTTGGCGCAATTATTAAAGAATGGAAGAAATACAAGATCACAGACAATCTCCCTCAACCTGGGGCTCCATGCAAGATCTCACCTCGTGGGGTATCGATGACCTGTAGAATCAGCCCAGAACTACACGGGGGGACCTGGTCAATGACCTCAAGAGAGCTGGGACCACAGTCACAAAGGTTACCATTAGTAACACACTACGTCGTCATGGATTGAATTCCTGCAGCACCCCGAAAGGTCCCCCTGCTTAAGCCAGCACATGTCCAGGCCTGTCTAAAGTATGCCAGTGACCATCTGGATGATCCAGAGGAGGATTGGGAGAATGTAATGTGGTCAGATGAGAGCAAAATCGAACTTTTTGGTATAAACTCTACTCGTCGTGTTTGGAGGGAGAAGAATGATTAATGGCATCCCAAGAACATCATACCCACTGTGAAGCATGGGGGTGGAAACATCATGCTTTGGGGCTGCTTTTCTGCAAAGGGGACAGGACGACTGATCCGTATTAAGGAGAGGATGAATGGGGCCATGTATCGTGAGATTTTGGGCAAAAACCTCCTTCCCTCCAGTAAGAGCATTGAAGATGGAATGTGGCTGGGTCTTCTAGCATGACAATGACCCCAAACACACTGCCCGGGCAACTAAGGAGTGGCTCTCCGTAAGAAGCATTTCAAGGTCCTGGAGTGGCCTAGCCAGTCTCCAGACCTCAACCAAATAGAAAATCTGTGGAGGGCGTTGAAAGTCCATGTTGCCCGGCGACAGCCCCAAAACATGACAGATCTAGAGAAGATCTGCATGGAAGAGTGGACCAAAATACCTGCTACAGTGTGTGCAAACCTGGTCAAGAACTACAAGAAACGTTTGACCTCTGTAATTGCCAACCGAGGTTATATTACAAAGTATTGAGTTAAACTTTTTGATTGCCCAAATATTTATTTTCCACAAGAATATACAAATTGTTTAAAAATCATACAATGTGATTTCCTAGTTGTTGTTTTTTTCAGATTCTGTCTCTCACAGTTGAAGTGTACCTATGATGGAAATTACAGACAGAACTCTCATCTTTTTAAGTAAGTCAACTTGCACAATCGGTGGCTGTCCAAATACTTTTTTGCTCCACCGTGTATGTATATGTGTGTATATGTGTGTGTGTGTATGTATGTATATATATATATATATATTATACTGCTCAAAAAAGGGAACAGTAAAATAACACATCCTAAATCTGAATGAATGAAATGTTCTTATTAAATACTTTGTTCTTTACATAGTTCAATGTGCTGACAGCAAAATCACACAGAAATTATCAATGAAAATCAAATTTATTAACCCATGGAGGTCTGGATTTGGAGTCACCCTCAAAATTAAAGTGGAAAAACACACTACAAGCTGATCCAACTTTGATGTAATGTCCTTTAAAACAAGTCAAAATGAGGCTCAGTAGTGTGTGTGGCCTCCACGTGCCTGTATGACCTCCCTAAAACCCACACAAGTGGCTCAGGTAGTGCAGCTCATCCAGGATGGCACATCAATGCGAGCTGTGGCAAGAAGGTTTGCTGTGTCTGTCAGCGTAGTGTCCAGAGCATGGAGGTGCTACCAGGAGACAGGCCAGTACATTAGGAGACGTGGAGGAGGCCGTAGGACCGCTACCTCCGCCGTTGTGCAAGGAGGAACAGGAGGAGCACTGCCAGAGCTCTGCAAAATGACCTCCAGCAAGCCACAAATGTGCATGTGTCTACTCAAACGATCAGAAACAGACTCCATGAGGGTGGTATGAGGGCCCGACATCCACAGGTGGGGGTTGTGCTTACAGCCCAACACCGTGCAGGATGTTTGGCATTTGCCAGAGAACACCAAGATTGTCAAATTCGCCAGTGGCGCCCTGTGCTCTTCACAGGTGAAACAGGTTCTCACTGAGCACATGTGACAGACGTGACAGAGTCTTGAGACGCCAAGGAGAGCGTTCTGCTGTCTGCAACATCCTCCAGCATGACCGGTTTGGCAGTGGGCCAGTAATGGTGTGGGGTGGCATTTCTTTGGGGGGCAGCACAGCCCTCCATGTTATCGCCACCTTGTGGTAATAGGAATTCCTTTTTTATTTAGATCTCTCTATATGTGATTCATAAATAAATTGTTATTTTTTACATTGAACAAACCATCCCTTTAATTATTATTGATTGTCATTAATTTTTACTAATTATAATCAAATATTTGTACAGCCAGCGCAGGTACTCACCTCTATTTACGACTTGTTGTTTTGAGGAATTGACCTTCCTCCTACCTGCTGCTGTTGGTTGCGCACCTGCATATTTATTTATTGCTCGCCAGAGATAGCCTGACTGCCATTAGGTACTGAGATGAGTTCCTCAGACCCCTTGTGACACCATATGCTGGTGCGGTTGGCCCTGGGTTCCTCCTAATGCAAGACAATGCTAGACCTCATGTGGCTGAAGTGTGTCAGCAGTTCCTGCAAGACGAAGGCATCGATGCTATGGACTGGCCCGCCCGTTCCCCAGACCTGAATTCAATTGAGCACATCTGGGACATCATGTCTCGCTCCATCCACCAACGCTACGTTGCACCACAGACTGTCCAGGAGTTGGTGGATGCTTTAGTCCAGGTCTGGGAGGAGATCCCTCAGGAGACCATCCGCCACCTCATCAGGAGTATGCCCAGACATTGTAGGGAGGTCATACAGGCACGTGGATGCCACACACACTACTGAGCCTCATTTTGACTTGTTTTCAGGACATTACATCAAAGTTGGATCAGCCTGTAGTGTGTTTTTCCACTTTAATTTTGAGGGTGACTCCAAATCCAGACCTCCATGGGTTAATAAATTTGATTTCCATTGATAATTTTTGTGTGATTTTGTTGTCAGCACATTGAACTATGTAAAGAACAAAGTCTTTAATAAGAATATTTCATTCATTCAGATCTAGTATGTGTTATTTTAGTGTTCCCTTTATTCTTTTGAGCAGTGTGTATGTGTGTGTGTGTGTGTGTGTGTGTGTGTGTGTGTATATATGTGTGTGTGTATATATATATATATATATATATATATATATATAAAATCTATATATAAAATTGTATATATATAAAACTGTATAATTTTTTTATATTGTATTTTCATGTAACTGTACAAGGTGTATTATATGTTGTTGAGATTGGAGGCTGACATTCCTTAGGTTCTGCCTCAGCAGGTTGGTCTTGAACACAAGAGGCCAAATAACTGGATAGAGCTGTTTCAGAGATATTGGAAGATTGAGCAGGTCTAGTCATTTTTCCTGGCAAGATTGGTATATTTTCTATAGGAATTTTATACCAAAAGGTATAATAGAGACTTACATTGGCAATGTGAGTTAATGTTGTGTTTGTGATGAATTGTTGAAATGGATAGTGTTCGAGTATTCCTAGAATAGGACTTGCTCATACCTCTCAATTTAAGCAAAACTGTCCCAATTTTGGACACTGTCCAGAGATCGGTATCCGGACTCCAGGTCGACACACCTTAGGTCGACGCCAATTGGTCGACACACCTTAGGTCAGGCATTCCCAACCACGGTCCTCAAGGCACACTAACAGTGCAGGTTTTAGTGATATCCAAGCTTGAGCACAGGTGAATTAATTAGTAGCTCTGTTATTTTGATTTAACCATCTGTGCTGCAGCCTGGATATAACTAAAACCTGCACTGTTGGTGTGCCTTGAGGACCGTGGTTGGGAATGCCTGCCTTAGGTCGACATGGAAAAAAGTCGACATGAGTTTTTCACAATTTTTTTTTCTTTTTTGGAACCTTTTCATACTTAACGATCCACGTGGACTACGATTGGAACGGTAATCTGTGCCGAGCGAAGTGAAGGCACCATGCCCGAAGCATGGCGAGCGAACGCGGTGCACTAATTGGGGTTCCCGGTCACTCTACGAAGAAAACGACACCAAAAAAACCATAAACTCATGTCGCCCTTTGTCCATGTCGCCCTTTGTCCATGTCGCCCTTTGTCCATGTCGACCTTTTGTCCATGTCGACCTAAGGTGTGTCGACTAATTGGCGTCGACCTAAGGTGTGTCAACCTTTTTGTTGTCGACCTGGAGTCCCAGACCCCCAGAGATCACGTTGCAAGCAGAATCCTAGCTATGTTAAGTTATGGAGTGTGTGTGAGCTAGTGCTTTGAAAGCCCTTGTGCACCCCCCCCCCCCCCCCCATGTGGAACCACATATGACATTACACCTTTTGTGTGCTCAAGTAGGACAGTATTTGGGTCAGTGTGCTTGTCAATTAGTCCACTGCTGTCTACTGATTTGGCTCAAGCTTCATTTTGTTTGAATCAAGAAACTTGCTTGTCTCGTTTGTTACATTTCTTAGATAGTGCTATAGATGTTGACTTCTTAACTGGTCCTTTTTTTCTACCCCCTCCTTTTCCACAGACCTCAAAGCACCCACCAGCAAGGAATGACGTTCACTGTCAGACCAGGTACCAGGCAGCCAATTTCTCAAACGTATCAAGGAGGCTATCTCTGAGACAGCTATGTTCTGAATGCAAGGTTCCTGACCGCTTGTCTGTAAACTAACAAGAAGTCTCTGAGGTTCCTGGTTTGATGCAGTGACTGAAATTTTATTTTGCAACGTAAGGTTGTTCCTTAATGGATGGATTTAGCTAAAATCACTGTACAATGGTTATTTCTTTTATTTGCAATTTCTGCTTATGTGTTCCAGAGAAGAAAAGTTATCTGAGTAACGTGAAATTGGCTTTAAAAAAAACCTGCTTTATTATTGTTGTACTCTACACATGTATACAAATTACTACACGTCATTGTTTCAACTTCATATTGTATCATAGAAAACTTGAGCCAAAAGAGATCTATATTTTGGAGGAACAACAATTCTTATCCCTAGAATAATAATACAAAGTTGAGTTTTAGTTTCAGCTTAATATCTTTGGTTTTAGAAAGACATTGCAAATTAGTTTTTTGTTTGTTTTTTGTTGTTGTTTTTTTTAAGCATTTTACATTTTGTGTTTATTTTCCCTCTATACCCATTTTAGGTATTCATTCATCTATTGTTTTGTCCTATTCTCATGTGCCTATTGTTTGTTGAAATATTTTTGGCATGAGGTGCAGTTATGTTTTATAAGTGTATAAATATATATTATAAAAATAATGGTTGGTATGTAAAGTTGATGTACATATTATTTTAAAGGAAATCTCCATGAGGATTTCCTAAAGAAAGCACTTTTGTTTGTATATTCAATGTATATATGTGCAACAGGTGTCCTTTTTTTATGTATGTGTCTTTTATTTCTTATGCAGTATAAATATATAGATTTACAAGAGACAAAGTAACTGGTTCTGCCTTTTAATGCGAATACAAAAAGCTTATGCATGTTCTTCATTCAATGTTATTTTAAAGTAATTAAAATTATTTTATGCAAAATATTCCATGGTGATCAGTTTCCTTTTTTATTTTTTCATGTCCAGTTTATATACAGTTTGTTTCAGCACTCTGCAATATAAGATCCCATGTTCATGTGCAAGTAACGTGTTATGTAAAGGGCATAACTCTCCTATCCATACAGGAGCTAATAACACTGCTGTGTATTTGTCCACGCCACTCAGGAAAATGCACAATGTAGAGTAACCTAGCCAGCATTCTTCATATGCTGATCCAATGGTTCATCACTGATACCACAATCTATTGAATTCCCCCCCCCCCCCGCTCCTTTATTGTGAAAAAGTACATACCTGACTTAAGGTGGGCACACACTGGAAGATATATTTGCCGATCAATTGATCGGCGGATAAATCTATGGACAGATCAGGCAGTGTGCTGTGCATACACACTGCCCGATTCGTCGGGGACTGACGTCATGCCCAGTTCAGCTGTCCATCACCGCCGGCCGCCGCAGCATGTGTACGGGCGGTCAGCCGGCCGCCCGTACACACACAGCAACGCGCCAATATATCGGTATATATATTGGCCGTCGGCTGTGCTGCGGGGCCGACGCGATACGTCTGTGAACGACGGAGTTCACAGACGTATCGGCCGTACACACTGGCCGACAGACCCGCGATATATCGGCCGTTCAAGAGAACGGCCGATACATCGGTCAGTGTGTACCCACCTTAAGTGTGGCTTGGTTGCTTTGACATAGTCATGAATACATACCTTTCACACTATGGGACACATTCATGATTATGGGTCTGTTAACATTCATTATTAGAAACCCAATGGGGGCTGCCTAGTATTCAGCAAAAATGTAGATCCAACTGGAACCAACCAATGTTCATATGGTGTTGATTCCTGGAGCAATGCTCATTCCTAAGAGATGGAGGTCTGAGGTTACAAAAGAGGGATCCCTCTGCCAACACTGCACTGCAAAACCCAAGAGTCACGCGTGTGTAGTGGGCCAGATTGGAACGGGTTAATAACACTGTTACTTCATCAGAAGTGTTAGGGATCACATGGACAGCTTTCCATGCTTCAGAGCAATACTGAATTGCTTTGCTAGTTAAGTATCCACCACCACTCGCTGCGAGTTGGACACTTAATTGTAAGCGGCCACCATTAATGGTAGAAGATGTCACTCTTCTGCTTTTATCTGTTCTTTCCCCACTACCACACCTACTTAACTGTATTGTTACAGCTGTGGAAAGAATATGTTTCTGCTAGGTAACACTGTCTATATACTGTAGGATGTTACAGATAAGTCAATATTGCTGGAGTTCACCATGCATGTACATCACATATTGTTCCTTTGCCAGCAACATTAGGCTGCCAGCGCCAAGAAAAGATCTCTGAGGAGGTAGACACAGCCACAAGCTGCTAGGCAGGTATTGATAAACACCAGTGGTGTATGTATGTATGTATGTATGTATGTATGTATGTATGTGTGTGTGTGTGTGTGTGTGTATATGTGTATGTATATATCCTACAATCCTACAATCCAACTCTGCTCCAAAAAAATCACCAAAATGGGGGTCTTTAGAGATTTCCAATCCTGAACCGCACTATTCCTTTTTCACAGGAACAGGCACAACCTCACAGGATCACAACTACCAAGTTGGATTGTAGGATTCCACGCTCCTTGATTAGGGAAAATTACAACATCTGACTTCAACCTAATTGTACATTTTCTGTTTTGATGAAGTCTATTTGGATACCATATCATTTGAAAAGAACGTGCGATGGGATGTAACATTAAGAATTCAAACCTGTCTTAACCAGTGGTAAATCATTTTATCATAAAAACTGATTGTAAACCCCTGATGAAGTCCTAACGGACGAAACGCGTTGGGTTTCGCATTATTGAGTTAACAAAGCCATACCACAAGCACCTGGTTGGATACACGTCCCTTTCAAGTTCTGACTGTGATCACCTGACTGTAAATTCCTCACATCAACTGAAAATGTCTATGTATAAGATTGTTAAATTGTTTTATTGAATTTTTAGATATTTGTACCAATGACAAACTTTTAGGTTACAAATACCTTACGTTTGTGTATGAATAAAAAACTTTTAATATTGTTATTCTGAAGGCTGATTGGCTACCACAAGAATCTTTATATATATATATATATATATATATATATATATATATGAGACATTCCTATAACATGAGAATCCCTCCTCAGCCACAAGAAAGAAACCAGCACACCAGCAATAATCAATCCAAAAGAAGCTCTATTTCAGCATGGCAACAGTCAAAGTTGAAACCACATTATTTTCCAGTAAGGATAAACATGATACATCACATGTCCCTCTGGTGAAAAGGAGAATCCTGATCCCCTCTGCCCAACAGCTGTTTCGATGTCACCACCTTCCTCAAGGGCATCCATACTAACACTAAGCCAAACGCTGCCATTTATCCACAGTCTGACGCCTGTCAACAACCTCATAATCCCACTCACCTGTCCATACTAACCACCGCCACCTGAGACCAGTCACGTCCGCACCACTCAGGGCCGGAAGTCCCCATCTTGGAACGCATTCAGTCCGTGGTGGAACGCACTTCCTGTCCCGGCTTCCGTCACGGGAGCACCATACATCTGCATGACGCGGCCGGGCGCTCACGTGAGCCAGTCCAGTGCGTGTGTGAAAAATTCACCTAGGCAACCGGGGTAAACAAAGCCTTCTCATAATATAGGCTCATCTAGAACCATACTTTGGTTATCACAATGCTGAGATCCCAATATACCCGTGAACCTTAATGTGACAGGGACTGAGGCATGCCTGACAGGCGCCACACTGCGGAACCTATGTCGGATCAATACAGAACCCAAAATCAACAACAGAAAACAAAGTAAAAAAAAACGCATACATAACATTATATACATACAGATCAAAACATAATAGTGGATAATAACCTTTAAGCAGCCCTCAGAGTCTAATTATCTGAACTAGCTATAATAGACATATGGCTAGCAAAAAACCACGGCAAATATAGGATCAAAAACTTCTCCATTCGTTTATAAGAAACAAGTGAAAGTTAATTCCTTGTTTAGCCCGTGTGGTGAGACAGTATTAAAGTTATAGATCAGTTCACACTCTCTCTGTAACAGCCTCTTATGCCGATCACCCCCTCTCTTCCCTGAGTGGTGCGGACGTGACTGGTCTCAGGTGGCGGTGGTTAGTATGGACAGGTGAGTGGGATTATGAGGTTGTTGACAGGCGTCAGACTGTGGATAAATGGCAGCGTTTGGCTTCGTGTTAGTATGGATGCCCTTGAGGAAGGTGGTGACATCGAAACAGCTGTTGGGCAGAGGGGATCAGGATTCTCCTTTTCACCAGAGGGACATGTGATGTATCATGTTTATCCTTACTGGAAAATAATGTGGTTTCAACTTTGACTGTTGCCATGCTGAAATAGAGCTTCTTTTGGATTGATTATTGCTGGTGTGCTGGTTTCTTTCTTGTGGCTGAGGAGGGATTCTCATGTTATAGGAATGTCTCATTATATTCTCTATATGGAATTACAGCACCCGGACTGAGCTATGGAAATGTGTGCGGCTTTTCCGTCCTGTTTTTTGTAATACTTTATGTGGAGCCAGCACCATCATTTAAATTTCATTTTTTACTTTTACAATTGTTTTACAATATTTTTTGAGTGTCTTTCAATATGGATCTTGATGCCAGTGATTTGGCAGGGACCAAGAGGTTCCTTGAAAAGGACATATCTAAGATTTTATTCACTAATACGGATCAGTTAAAATTTGATACTGACAGCCCTGCAGAAATCTTTTCCGATTTATTAAAGATGCAGAAACGACTTGTGGAATTAAACTTACATGGACTCACGTTGTCCCAGTACCACAAGGACAAGCTAATACCGAGGGGTTTTAGAATTAAGAACCCACCGACCATCGGAAGAAACAACAAGGATTTTTGTAAGCAGTGGTGTCATATCCTTAATCAATGTAGCCTCGACCTGATGGTGCTTGTAATACAGCAGGTTAATACAGAGATTAGTATTCTTGAGAAGGAGATTAGTGCATGTGAGGCTTCGGGACTAGACTTATTAAAGTCCGATACTTCAACTGAATGGTTATCCAGGTTAGAAAATAACATCATGACCTTTAAAACCGAGTTACTTACCTTCAAAAAGAATAAATACAAAAAGGTGAGAGATGACTATAAAGAACTAAGAGTAATACCCTTGGGTATTTTTTCAAGGTGGGACTCGACAATGGCGTCCCAAACAGCTAGGCAGGAAACGCTTTGAGAGGTCATATACTGATATTGAGTCTCATACTTCTGATTCAGATCAGTCTACCACCCAAAGTGGCCCTTTTTTACGGGAGGCGGGCCTTGCACGTACTCGAAACAAAAAAGATCAGGGCGCTGTAGGAGGGGAAAACGGAAAGCTAACGGCTCAAAAAGAAAACTCCTGGAAAAACAGGAGGAAATAAAGGTTTATAACCTCTCTGATTATGCCCTTACTGATATAGAATTAGGGGTTTTATCAAAGGGACTTTCCTTTGTTCAAACATTTAGACAGAGTGCTTTTGACTGTGAAGTGGAGTTATATAAATTTCAGAGACAGCTTAAACTAAGAGATTTCTTTAGTAAACGGGGGACTAGGGATAGCCCAATTACTCCATTCCCAAGCAAAAGTACTTTTGAACCACCGTCTAATAATCCAGCCATTGACATATTTATGAAGCTTGTGAAAAGGGATATTCTCCCCTTTATGAAAAAAACAGAAGCGTTCTTTCTCTAACACCACGAGAGAGGAACAGATGGCCATTGAAAATCTTAAAGCCAATACCTCCATCGTAGTGCGGGCGGCTGATAAAGGTGGAGGGGTGGTAGTTTTGAATAAAAGCGACTACATAGCTGAAGTATATAGACAGCTTGATGACCAAATGTGTTACAAGAGATTACAATATGATCCTACATTTGGTTATAAAAAAGAGATTGACGCTGCTATCTCCTTGGGGCTTGGCAACGGATGGATTGATGAACCTACTGCAAAATTTTTAACTCAAGAACATCCGATTATTCCCATTTTATATATATTGCCTAAGGTTCACAAGTCCCTGGCCAAGCCTCCAGGGAGGCCGATTATCTCTTCTAGGGGCTCACTGTGTCAGTCTATCACAGTTTGTAGATTACTTTTTGCAGCCAGTGGTACTGTCTGCACCGACAGTTTTAAAAGATACGACAGATTTTTTGCAGAGGTTAGCTGCATTTGGTCCTCCGCCTGAAAAATGCCTTTTGGTTACATGTGACATTACAAGTCTCTATACCAACATTGGGCATAAAGAGGGTATTGATGCAATAAGAAATTCTATTATCACAAATATTGCATATACAGGTCCCCCTTGTGAATATCTGGTGCTGCTTTTGGATATGATCCTGCATAAAAATTATTTTATTTTTGAAAACTTTTTTTCTACAGCTACGAGGGACGGCGATGGGGTCCAATGTGGCCCCATCGTACGCCAACTTATTTATGCATGAGTATGAAAAGAAATATATTTTAGGCAGCACTATGTATTCACAATATATTGCTTTTTATGTACGATTTATTGACGACCTCTTCTTTGTATGGACAGGGGATAGTAGCATGCTGTCCAAATTTATTGATGAATTGAATATGCAAGCAAGCACCATCAGGTTGACGTATAATAGCAGCCCTCAGAGCATAGATTTTTTAGACGTTACGGTCTCTATTAATAAAGGCAAGTTTGTCACGGCAATTTTTAAGAAACCGACTGATAAGAATACGGTATTGTTGTGTGAGAGTTTCCATCCTAGACCACTTAAAAGAGGACTTCCGTTCTCACAATTGATCCGTGTGGTGAGGATAACATCGGACAATACCATGTTAAAGGATGCATTGTATAAAATGGGCAATGACTTCATTGAACGCGGTTACCCTAAAGTAGAGATTGAAGAGGCTATCCAGAGATGCCTCACACTAGATCGGAACTCTTTGTTGAATAAATCTCAGAACAAAGCAGCCTTGGACCGGATGATTTTCCCTAATACATTTTCCATCTCATCACAGTATTTAAGAAGCTCAATTTATCGGCATTGGCATATATTACAGTCAGACCAGACAATGGGTCCTTTTTGCAGTAATAAGCCGCTATTTGCATATAAAAGAAGTCATAACCTGAAGGAAATTATTACATCCTCTGACATTAGCCCAGGAATCCCTAGAGCAAACTGGCTATCCTTGAAAAATGGAGCCTATGGGTGTAGTGGCTGTGTCAATTGCCAGCACATGATTACTGGTGACAACTTTATCCATCCGCAATCTGGAAAGAAATTTTTCCTCAGGCATCATATGACCTGTGAAAGCAAATATGTGGTGTACCTGGTTCTGTGCCCATGCAATCTGATTTACATAGGGAAAACGATCCAGAGATTGAAAACGTATAGCCATGCATCGTTCTTCGATTAAAAAAGCTATGTCCAAGGTTGAACAAGCTACACCTCCAGTAGCGAGACATTTTGTGACTCATGGTCACACATTGCGTGACTTTAAGTTTATGCCATTGGATCAGATCAAACCATGGAAGAGAGGGGGTGATCGGCATAAGAGGCTGTTACAGAGAGAGTGTGAACTGATCTATAACTTTAATACTGTCTCACCACACGGGCTAAACGAGGAATTAACTTTTACTTGTTTCTTATAAACGAATGGAGAAGTTTTTGATCGTATATTTGCCGTGGTTTTTTGCTAGCCATATGTCTATTATAGCTAGTTCAGATAATTAGACTCTGAGGGCTGCTTAAAGGTTATTATCCACTATTATGTTTTGATCTGTATGTATATAATGTTATGTATGCGGTTTTTTTTACTTTGTTTTCTGTTGTTGATTTTGGGTTCTGTATTGATCCGACATAGGTTCCGCAGTGTGGCGCCTGTCAGGCATGCCTCAGTCCCTGTCACATTAAGGTTCACGGGTATATTGGGATCTCAGCATTGTGATAACCAAAGTATGGTTCTAGATGAGCCTATATTATGAGAAGGCTTTGTTTACCCCGGTTGCCTAGGTGAATTTTTCACACGCACTGGACTGGCTCACGTGAGCGCCCGGCCGCGTCATACGGATGTATGGTGCTCCCGTGACGGAAGCCGGGACAGGAAGTGCGTTCCACCATGGACTGAATGCGTTCCAAGATGGGGACTTCCGGCCCTGAGTGGTGCGGACGTGACTGGTCTCAGGTGGCGGTGGTTAGTATGGACAGGTGAGTGGGATTATGAGGTTGTTGACAGGCGTCAGACTGTGGATAAATGGCAGCGTTTGGCTTAGTGTTAGTATGGATGCCCTTGAGGAAGGTGGTGACATCGAAACAGCTGTTGGGCAGAGGGGATCAGGATTCTCCTTTTCACCAGAGGGACATGTGATGTATCATGTTTATCCTTACTGGAAAATAATGTGGTTTCAACTTTGACTGTTGCCATGCTGAAATAGAGCTTCTTTTGGATTGATTATTGCTGGTGTGCTGGTTTCTTTCTTGTGGCTGAGGAGGGATTCTCATGTTATAGGAATGTCTCATTATATTCTCTATATGGAATTACAGCACCCGGACTGAGCTATGGAAATATGTGCGGCTTTTCCGTCCTGTTATATATATATATATATATATATATATATATATATATATATATATATATAATAACCTACAATTGCAGGTGCTCCCCACCCACTCATAACATGATTCTTGATTCGGGAAATCCTTCTGAATGCATCATCTCCTCATTAATAGAATATATGACGATAAAAATTATATATCTATCTCACAATATGCATCTGTTCACAACCGATGACTACATAGGGTGTGCATTTATAGGTGGAGTGAATCCTTACTTAAAACACACAATACCAAAACTACATGTGCCAACATGACACTGCCTAGCAATAGCAAATACAATGCACACATCTGCTATAACAACGGAGACCTCACATTTCCAGCAAAGCCAGTTTTGTAGATTTTACTTTTAAGAGATTACTGTAGCTTTGCCTTTAACCATGCCGAGGTGTATTGCATAGGTGAAAGGGAACCTAGATATACAGTACTGCTCCTGGGAGATCAAAACGTACACCGATTTCTGGCCGTATGGGTATGAGGCAGGTTTTCCACAGAACAGTCTTGAAATCGTTGTTGGCCTCTGGGTCACACAAATAGTCGGCATCCTTAAGGAGTAAGCAAAACACTGTTCTACTTTGAGTAGTATTGCTGCTTTAAATTTACTGCTTAAACCATAGTTTCCTACCTTGCTGCACCATCCTCCGGGAAGCTGCAGCGTGGTAGGCTAATGGGGGCGTGTCCTGCAGCAATGTGGGCGTTCCCGGGGCATGGTCGACGGGGAAGTTGAGCGGTCCGGGGGCGTGGCACCAAAGTCGTGTCATCATAGCCCCGCCCCCGCTAGACAGTGCCGAGAAAACGAGCACTGTACAACAGGGGGCGGAGCTACAATGACGCGAATTGCATAATCGTATCCCGCTCAGACCACCCACTTGTTCTCTGCTGTGCTGTGGGCGGCCGAGGGGGAGTGTGGGGGCTGCCAGCAAAAGCGGGACACTTGCCCACCTTTCCGGGGTGCTGGGAGGGCCACCCCGATTTTTGTGAGCCTCCCGGCATTTCCGGGAGGGTAGGGAAGTATGGATTAAACATGCTAAACTTTTGCAAGCTGCTGCTTAGTGAATTAACCATTTGAACAGTAGCAGATTTAGGGGTGAGGTCGCCCCTAGGCACAACATTAATGGCCACCCCCCCCCCACCTGCCTAATTTTATTATTTTTATTGATTGGTTATGTTCCCCTCATTTGATGATGGCCAATTTAAAAGAATAATAATTTTTTTTGAAAAATGACTTTTTTTTATTTTTAATGATGTATACATATTAACTATATATGACAGCTTACAGGGGCAGTATGTGCATGTCCTGTCCTTTTACACTCCAGTCAAGATAGCATATTGTACAGTACAGTGGATATATTTTGCAGTTACTGGTACATTTTGCCTCACATACCTAATGGGAAATTCGTCACTGCCTTCGACTTCTTTATGTTAATGAAGAAGAGCCAAAAATGTTTGCTCCACTGTGGCAATTGGTCCCTTTTATGCTTTGTGCTTTCTAGTAAATTTATTGGATGAATATTGAATTCACAAAATAACTAACTTTACTGTGTGAGCTATGACTCCCTTAAAATTAATAATCTCTAAAACTGTACTCTTCCATAATATTTTATTGCAAAGCGCAGTGTGTGTATATGTGTGTATGTATATATATATATATATATATATATATATATATATAGTGTTGTGCTCATAAGTTTACATACCCTAGCAGAATTTGTGATTTTCTGTCCATTTGTCAGAGAAAATGAATGATAACTCACAAACTTTTCTTTCACTCATGGTTAGTGGTTGGGTGAAGCCATTTATTGTCAAACAACTGTGTTTACTCTTTTTAAATCATAATGACAACAGAAACTACCCAAATGACCCTGATCAAAAGTTTACATACCCTGGAGATTTTGGCCTGATATCATGCACACAAGTTGACACAAACGGGTTTGAATGGCTGCTGAAGGTAACAATCCTCACCTGTGATCTGTTTGCTTTCAGCCCAGCATTCTATGCTTTCTTCCAGTTTTATACTGCAACTCTGTGTAGCAAGCCCAACTACAACAATATTCTAGGGAAATCAGCGTTTCTCCGTTTTGGTTCAGACTAGTGTTACTTTACCCTCTCTTCTCCATTCATCGCCTCCAATTCCCTTCCCCGGACAGTGCTCGGTGGCTAGAGGTCATAGGCGTGCGCAGCACATTTTATTAGGGGGTGCACGATTGGAGGGGCATGTCTAGAATCGCCTATTGGGAGATGGAGGGAGAGAGAGGAGCGGAGACAGAGAGGGGGAGAGGGGGTAGACAGAGAGAGTGGGGGTAGACAGAGAGAGAGAAGGGGTAGACAGCGAGAGACGGGGAGATGGCGCGAAGGATAGAGAGAGTGGTGAAAAAGGAAGAAAGGTGCAGGGGAAGAGAGAAACACACAGAGGGAGAGAGAGAGGGGTGGAGATGGAGAGAGAGGCAGAGGGGGGGGAGTCAGAGAGACACACACACACACACACACACACACACACGAGATTTGAGAGGGAGAGCAGTGGAGAAGGAGAAACGGGGGCAGAGAGAAAGACGCAGAGATGGAGAGAGAGACAGAGAGGGGGAGACACAGAGAGAGGCATAGAAGAGGAATTATATTAGGGAATAGCAGAGAGAGAGGGAGAGGGATAGGGGTGAAGAGGAAGGAAGAGTGGTGCAGGGGAACAGAGAGAGACATGAGATGGAGAGAGAGGGGCGTAGAGGGAGAGACCGAGAGAGAGGGTATAGACAGAGGGGGAGAGGGGGGCAGAGAAAGAGACAGGGAAGTGGGAAATAGAGGTGGGGGGGATATAGAGAGAGAGGGTGGTGGTGAAGAGAGAGATAGAGAGGGGCCGAGGGAGAAATAATGCATAAGAGAGAGAGGGCAGAGGGAGAAAGAGAGAGGATGGGTCAAGAGACACTGAGAACTGAAGTGGGGAGAGAGAGAGAGGGGGGGGGGGGCGATGGAGAGACAGAGATGCTGAGCAGCACTTGAACAGATCTAGGATTGTGTTTCTCCTACCTGGACAATCAAGTGCTGCTACACATCGTGATGGTCAGCGCCTTTGCTTCCCTCCAATGGACGTTTTGGAGTATGAAAGGGGAGGAGCTGAGAGATCAACCCCTCCTCCCCCCTCCAGCTGGGGAGTCCCACAGAGGCAGCATTATGGAATATGGGGAGGAGCTGAGAGCGGCCACTCCCCTCCCCTCCCCTCCGGCCAGCTAGTCCCACACAGGCATCATTATTGACTCTGGGGGGAGGGGCTGAGATCGTGGCTCCTCCTCCCCCTCCCGGCCGGGACCCGAGCATTGCAGCAGCCACCTTGCTGTACTTGCTGAAGACTGGGGGAGAGGTAGCGGGCCGCGCAGCGGCATAACATGAGTCAATGTGACTCATTGTAATGCCGGCGCTGTGGCAGGAACAGGAATGAGCAGCGTGCTGCAGACATGGCATGTGGGGGGTGCCTGTGCGCACCAGGCACCCCCGTGCGCACGCCAATGCTAGAGCTAACTGTCACCTTCTTCACTTCACCACAATTACTTATGTTAAATAAAAGAAAAAAGCCAGCAGTCTATACCACCCATCTATGACAGGGAGACTACTTTACATTTCACCTACTTCTGGCTGTTTGCACCATCTATTTATATCAGGAACAATAGGTACTATATTATATCATTGCATGCTTTATGTAGTTTTGAAAGCATTGTGCCCAGGAGCGTGTTGAGAGGAGGGTGCTCTTGTGCAGTCTATCGGGCACCCTCCTCTCTAGCAGGTAGTGACAGAGACTCTGAGCACTAGGTGGTGCACAGGTGTCCAGGAAATGGTGCAGTGTCCATTTTCCCTACGCCGCATGCAATAAATGCAATATATCCCGGAGTCCTGCGTACTACCTAATGCTCATTGTTCCTGTCTCTGCTGTGGGACTTCCGGAGAGGTAAGTATTGAAAATATGGGTGCAGGATGTGCGGTGTGGGCCCCTCTGGACCCAGGGGCCCAAGTGCACCGCGCACACACTGCACCCATTCTAGATACAACAGTGATTGTGCCAAATTTGTTGTTTCTGGCTGTTTTATCATTTAGCATGGGTGGCGTAGTAGTTAGCATTGTAGCCTCACAGAACTGTGGCCATGAGTTCGGGATCAGTACGTAATCCCGCTGGACGGGATCCCAGCGGTCAAAATACCGACGCCGGAATCCCGACCACACAATCCCGACAGGGGTGGCGAGCGGAAGCAGCCAGTTGCGGCCTCGCTTCGCTCGCCACGCTGCGGGCACGGTGCGTCGCTACGCTCGGCACACTATTATATTCTTCCTCTATGGGTGTCGTGGACACCCACGGAGGGAGAATATGTCGGGATTGTGGTGGTCGGGATTCCGGCGTCGGGATTTCGACCGCCGGGATCCCGTCCAGCGGGATGTTGACCGCATACCCCGAGTTCCGTTCCTGGTGTGCTCCTGTATCCTCCTACACACTAAACAGATACTGACAGGTTTACTGGATTAACTAAACTAACGTCTGTGCACACTTGTGTGTTAGGGACTTCAGATTGTAAACTCCAATGGGATAGGCACAGAAATGAATAACCTATACTCTATGCACCAATTAGTGGTGCTATATAAATATAATTAATATACTATACTGTATATATTTTTCTGTTTGTCGATCTTCAAATTGCCATCTTTCCTCCAGCACCATGCCCTCAAAGAACATGCTGCAGGAATAGAGTTTTGCTACTTGCAGGACATCATTTTTCAAAGGTCCACAATCATGAGATGCCTTTAGAGCTTTAAAGTGCATGCAGGTGCTTGTAACCCTATAAAAAGCTTAAAAGGGACAATGGTGTTAATAACACTTAATTCCAACCTCATACTTCTTAACTGTCCTTTTCAATAAATTAAATGTCACTGTTTCTCCCAAATACTGATCAATTTAGTTTTCTGTACAGCTCTAGTCATGTGTGAGTGAGTGAGTGAGTGAGTGAGTGAGTGAGTGGACATTGGGACAATTTAACATGGGTCACTGTTTTGTGTAACTTTTTCCTTCATAATGAAGTGCCCCACAGATGGGTTCCATTACAACTATAAGGAGAGACCTAAAGACTGACTGCTCAGAGATAGTGAACATTAAAGCAGAGTGAAAAGGCTATGCACATTGTGCCTGCAGTGCTCACCAGCACCCCAATACTGCTCCCAAATGTGATGTCATGGGAGGAGACTGAGACAATGGCAGGAGAAGTGTGGAGAGGAGCCCAAATGCTCCAAGCAGCACCAAAGCTTCACTACTGGCTGCAAAGGCACCCTGCTGGCCAGATTCAGGGGCCGTTGGTCAGTGGTACCATATGCACACTCCTCCCTAAGGCTCTATGGGCCTAATTCTGAGTTGATCGCAGCAGCAAATTTGTTAGCAGTTGGGCAAAACCATGTGCACTGCAGGGGGCGCAGATATAACATGTGCAGAGAGAGAGTTAGATTTGGGTGGGGTGTGGTCAAACTGAAATCTAAATTTCAGTGTCTTCTGCCTGTCAATATTCTTGCGAACGCTGGTGCGATCGATTTCTTCGTTAGATTCGTCGCTGCCGACGTGCCTGCGCATTGTGGGTCACACGCATGCGCATTTCAGTCCTGATCGCACGGCTGTGAAAAATGCAGCATGCGATCGGGTCTGAATGATCCCCATTGTCCTTACTGTGAATAAACCTTTCTGTCTCTGGGTGCAAAATCTCCTCTCCTTTAATCTATGCGGATGTCTGCGTGTCCTTTGTGTTGATCTTACCAAAAACAAATCCCCTGCTAGTTCTGTGTATTGTCCTAAACCTACAGCACCTGGTATTCCCAGGTGGTCTTCCATCCAAGTACTAACCAGGCCCAACACTGCTTAGCTTTCAAGATCAGATGAGATGGCATGTATAGTGTGGTGTGGCTGTATCACCCGAATGAAAGGAGCCCAGTCCAGCAATGTGTTAGTAGTGAAGTGATTGCATTAGCGTTCAATTCAGTACAATATTTGGACCCCTGACTTGGCTACTGTGCATGCGCAGTCCGCTGACCACGCATGTGCAGTGCCTATTGCTGGAAAGTGTTCTTTGTGAACCTTCTCCTGGTATTTTGTGTGAAATGTGGATCATAGACAATAGTGGCTAACACAATCTTCTCATTCCTGAGCTTGGTAAATCTGACAGCTTTGCAGCCACCATAAAAAACACTGTGTCTATAATGATTTGGGAACTTTATTTTGGACTGAAATGTGGCTGAACATATAGTATTCCACTGCCAATTGTTCCAAGGTCAGTTAAGAAATACAGAACAGAAAAGGCTTTGCAGGCCTAGAAGACCACACCGTGGCCAGTATTTACTAAAAATCCGAGTTTGGCCGATTTGTGTTTTTTTTTTCTAAGTCCCAATCCGGGAATTCACTAAGCACCAATCTCGGCAGTGTCTGGTCTATTCGTAATGGTTTGAATGACAACCTTCCGAAATACGAATGAATAGACCATCGGTCAAACGCGGCTGTTATTTCATAGAATACGGGCATTCACTATTCATTCGTATTTGGGTGTTAGTTTCTGAGTGCTCAAGTGCGGGTCTGTTTTTTTTTTCGATTCGTTAAAAAAAGCTGCAAAAAAATAGACCTGCTTTTTCCAGTCGAGTTTGGATAACCATGCACGGATCAGTGAGATCTGTGCATGGTTATCTATGGGAAAGGGTCTGTTTAGTGTAAAATCTGAAAAAAAAATTGCGTGGGGTCCCCCCTCCTAAGCATAACCAGCCTTGGGCTCTTTGAGCCGGTCCTGGTTGAAAAAATATGGGGAAAAAAATGACAGGGGTTCCCCCATATTTAATCAACCAGCACCGGGCTCTGCGCCTGGTTCCAAAAATACGGGGGACAAAAAGCGTAGGGGTCCCCCATATTTTTGAAACCAGCACCGGGCTCCACTAGCTGGGGAGATAATGCCACAGCCTGGGGACACTTTGATATCGGTCCCTGCGGCCGTGCCATTAAAACCCCAACTAGTCACCCCTGGCCGGGGTACCCTGGAGGAGTGGGGACCCCTTCAATCAAGGGGTCCCCCTCCTCCAGCCACCCAAGGGCCAGGGGTGAAGCCCGAGGCTGTTCCCCCCCCCCCCCCCCCCCATCCAAGGGCGGCGGATGGGGGGCTGATAGCCTTGTGAAAAATTGTGAATATTGTTTTTAGTAGCAGTACTACAAGTCCCAGCAAGCCTCCCCTGCAAGCTGGTACTTGGAGAACCACAAGTACCAGCATGCGGTGGAAAACCGGGCCCGCTGGTACCTGTAGTGCTACTACTAAAAAAATACCACCAAAAAAACAGGACACACACACCGTGACAGTATAAGTTTATTACATACATGCACACCTCCAAACATACATACTTACCTATGTTCCCACAAGGCTCGGTCCTCTTCTCCATGTAGAATCCTAGGGGTACCTGTGAAAAAAATGATACTCACATAATCCAGTGTACCTTCTGCTCTTTGTATAATGCACGTACTTGGCAAAATAATAAAACGGAAACCCGACCACGCACTGAAAGGGGCCCCATGTTTACACATGGGACCCCTTTCCCCGACTGCCAGGACCCCCCTTGACTCCTGTCAAAGAGGGTCCCTTCAGCCAATCAGGGAGCACCACGTCGTGGGAACTTTGCGGTCAGCGGTGAGGTTACTTTCGGTCAACCGCTGACCGCAAAGTTCCCACCATTGGCTACAATGGAGCGCATAGGCGCTACATTGTATCTGTGCCGTGTGCTGCCTGACAGACACTACAGGAGCACACAGCCAATCAGGAGAGTGCCACGACGTGGCGCTCCCTGATTGGCTGAAGGGACCCTCTTTGACAGGAGTCTGGGGGGGTCCTGGCAGTCGGGGAAAGGGGTCCCATGTGTAAACATGGGGCCCCTTTCAGTGCGTGGTCGGGTTTCAGTTTTATTATTTTGCCAAGTACGTGGATTATACAAAGAGCAGAAGGTACACTGGATTATGTGAGTATAATTTTTTTCACAGGTACCCCTAGGATTCTACATGGAGAAGAGGACCGAGCCTCGTGGGAACATAGGTAAGTATGTATGTTTGGAGGTGTGCATGTATGTAATAAACTTATACTGTCACGGTGTGTGTATCCTGTTTTTTGGGGGTATTTTTTTTAGTAGTAGTACTACAGGTACCAGCGGGCCCGGTTTTCCACCGCATGCTGGTACTTGTGGTTCTCCAAGTACCAGCTTGCGGGGGAGGCTTGCTGGGACTTGTAGTACTGCTTTGTATTTGGCTCACCTTGAAAAAGGGGCTTGCGTGCCCCGAAACGTTGGATTCACCAGCCATGAATTAAAAGCACCAGCACTTTACTTTCGTTGTGTCAGTCTCTGAGTGCCGCTGTTTGCTACACAGCCTGTTATCTGCATGAATTTCTCCAGAGGGCACCTGAGCAATATACCCCGTCTTCAGGAGAGTGCCGATCCGACATTTGCAAGTATATATATATATATATATATATATATATATATATATATCTATATATCTCTATCTATCTATATATAGATGTATATATATATATTTCTCTTACGTCCTAGATGATGCTGGGGACTCCAAAAGGACCATGGGGTATAGACGGGATCCGCAGGAGACATGGGCACACTATAAGACTTTGAATGGGTGTGAACTGGCTCCTCCCTCTATTCCCCTCCTCCAGACCTCAGTTAGATTCTGTGCCTAGAGAGACTGGACACACACTAGGGGAGCTCTCCTGAGTTTCTCTAAAAATACTTTTGTTAGGTTTTTTATTTTCAGGGAGACCTGCTTGGCTACAGGCTCCCTGCATCGTGGGACTGAGGGGAGAGAAGTCAGACCTACTTCTTTCTAGTTCAAAGGCTCTGTTTCTTAGGCTACTGGACACCATTAGCTCCAGAGGGTTCGATCACTTGGTGCGCCTAGCTGCTTGTTCCCGGAGCCGCGCCGTCACCCCCCTCACAGAAGCCAGAAGAAAGAAGCCGGGTGAGTATTCAGAAGAAAGATGACTTCAGTGATGGCAGAAGACTTCAGTGACGGCAGAAGACTTCGGTAACGGAGGTACAGCGTGGTGGTCGCGCTGCGCCCCATGCTCCCACACATACACCAACGGCACTCGCAGGGCGCTGGGGGGGGGGGTGCCCTGGGCAGCAGTTACTGAGGTTTTTAACACTGGCAAAGAGCACATTTTAAGTGCCTAGGCACTAAATATGACTCCCGCCAGTATAAATATTTAAAATTGAGCGGGACTACAGCGTGCCGGAAGGGGGCGGGGCTTAGCCCTCACAGCTTACCAGCACCATTTTCTCTCTTCACAGGCGCTGCAGAGACGCTGACCCGGAACTCTACTCTCCTTATCAAGTACAGGGAGCAAAAGGGGGGGGGGGGGGGGGGGGCACAGTAGATTGGTGCTATTTAAACAGCGCAGTGATGATATATTATTTTTTCAGTAGTATATGGGCGCTGGGGTGTGAGCTGGTATACTCCCTCTGTGTTCTTTCTAACAGGCTTCCCTGTGGATCTGTCCCCTATTGCCAGTGTGAGAGTGTGTGTGTCGGTACGGTGTGTCGACATGTCTGAGGCTGAGTGCTCCTCCCCGGAGAACGTTACTGGGGGCGCAGAGAAGGATTTGGGAGTGACTCTGTCAGCACCGCCGACTGCTGATTGGGTGAATATGTTGAGTACATTGAATGCAAATGTGGCGTTATTGTCTAAGAGGCTGGATAAATCTGATTCTCAGTCACAAACGTGAGAAAATCCATGGAGGACGCCTTATCCCAGGTACAGGCCCCCTCAGGGTCACAAAAGCGTTCATTTACCCAAATGCTTTATGGCATATCCTTTCCCCTCTGACGACAGGGAAAAGTAGGAGTCATCTCCCAATGTGGACAAGGCTCTGTCCCGGCTGTCCAAGAAGGTGGCGCTTCCGTCTCCCGACACTGCTACCCTCAAGGATCCTGCGGATCGTAAGCAGGAAACGACATTAAAGGCCATTTATGTCACTACGGATGCACTCCTCAGACCTGCTGTGGTGTCAGCTTGGGTGAGTAGTGCTATTGCTAAGTGGGCTGATAATTTGGCATCTGACATGCATACCCTGGATAGGGATAACATTCTTTTGACTCTCGGTTATATCAGGGACGCTGCAGCTTACCTAAAGGAATCGGCGAGGGATATTGGCTTCTTGGGATCAAGGGCCAATGCCATGGCAGTCTCGGCCAGGAGAGCGCTGTGGATTCATCAATAGAATGCTGATGCCGACTCCAAGAAAGCTATGGAAGCTCTCCCTTATAAAGGTAGTGTCTTGTTTTGTGACGGCCTCGCTGACCTGGTGTCTACCGCTACAGCGGGTAAGTCATCTTTTTTTCCTTATGTTCCAGCACAACAGAAAAAAAGGCACCCCATTATCAGATGCAGTCCTTTCGGCCTAATAAATACAAAAAAGGAAGAGGGTCGTCCTTCCTTGCGTCAAAAGGCAGAGGAAGGTCTCCCATGACCAAAAGTCCTCGACAGCCTCTGCCAAGTCCACTGCATGACGCTGGGGCTCCCCTACGGGAGTCTGTGTCGGTGGGGGCGCGTCTCCGACTCTTCAGTCAGGTCTGGTTTCACTCTGGCCTAGATCCTTGGGTGTTAGACATAGTGTCCCAAGGGTTCAAACTGGAGTTTTTAGGAGGTGCCCCCCCACCTATTTTTCAAATCAGCCTTGCCAGTTTCTATCCCAGAAAGGAAAGTAGTGAGTGCTGCAATACAAAATCTGTGTCTCCAGAGTGTCATTGTCCCGGTACCCCCGTCCCAACGGGGAGAATGGTTTTATTTGAGCCTCTTTGTCGTGCCAAAGCCGTATGGCTCGGTCAGACCGATCCTGAATTTATAATCCCTCAATCTGTATTTAAAATTTTCAAGTTCAAGATGGAATCTCTTCGAGCAGTGATCTCCAGTCTAGAAGGGGGGGGATTTTATGGTGTCAGTCGACATAAAAGATGGCTACTTACACGTCCCGATATATCCTCCACATCAGGTTTTCCTGAGATTTGCGGTGCAGGATTATCATTACCAATTTCAGCTGTGCCGTTTGGGCTTTCCACGGCCCCGAGGGTCTTCACCAAAGTGATGGCGGAAATGATGGTACTCCTACGCAAGCAGGGTGTCACAATTATCCCGTACTTTGACGATCTCCTGATATAGGCGAGATCGAAGGAGCAGTTGCTAAGAAATGTGGAACTCTACCTGACTGTTCTGCAACATCATGGTTGGATTCTAAATTTGCCAAAGTCTCAGTTGAGCCCGACAACTCGGCTGCCCTTCTTGGGCATGATCCTAGACACGGAACTGCAGAGAGTGTTTCTTCCGGCGGAAAAAGCTCTGGAAATCCAGTGCATGGTCAAGGAGATTCTGAAACCGGCAAGAGTGTCGATTCATTAATGCACTCGAGTGCTAGGGAAGATGGTTTCGGCCTACGAAGCCATTCCGTTTGGCAGGTTTCATGCCCGGGTGTTTCAGTGGGACCTGCTGGACAAATGGTCCGGGTCTCACCTGCACATGCACCGTAAAATAATCTATCTTCCAGGACCAGAATTTCTCTTCTGTGGTGGCTGCAAAGTTCTCACCTTCTAGAGGGATGCAGGTTCGGGATCCAGGACTGGGTCCTGCTGACCACGGAGGCAAGTCTCCGAGGCTGGGGAGCAGTCACTCAAGGAAGAAGTTTCCAGGAAAAATGGTCAAGCCAGGAAACTTGTCTCCACATAATCGTTCTGGAGTTAAGAGCCATTTACAACTGCCTTCTGCAAGCGGAACACCTCCTCCGAGGTCTACCTGTCCTGATTCAGTCGGACAACGTAACAGAGGTGGCATACGTAAACCGCCAGGGCAGAACGAAGAGCAGAGCGGCGATGGCCACAAAAGTTCTCCGCTGGGCAGAAAACCACATGAGCGCTCTGTCAGCAGTCTTCCTTCCGGGCGTGGACAACTGGGAAGCAGACTTCCTCAGCAGACACAATCTCCATCCAGGAGAGTGGGCCCTTCATCAAGAGGTATTTTCAGAAGTGACAGGGTGTTGGGGAATTCCTCAAATAGACATGATGGCGTCTCGCCTCAACAAGAAGCTTCCGAGGTACTGTTCCAGGTGGAGGGACCTCAAGCCAGTGCAGTGGACGCCCTGGTAACTCCGTGGGTGTTTCAGTCGGTGTATGTGTTGCCTCCACTTCCTCTCATTCCAAAAGTGTTGAGGATCGTAAGATGAACAAGGGTTCAGGCAGTACTCGTCGTTCCAGATTGGCCACGGAGGGCCTGGTATCCGGATCTTCAGGAATTGCTCATAGAAGATCCTTGGCCGCTTCCTCTCAGAGAGGACCTGTTACTGCAGGGGCCATGCGTATTTCAAGACTTACCGCGGCTGCGTTTGACGGCGTGGAGGTTGAACGCCAAATCCTAGCTTAAAAGGGTATTCCCGGGGAAGTCATCCCCACTCTCCTTAAGGCTAGAAAGGAGGTCATGGTGAAGCACTATCGCCATATTTGGAGAAAATATGTGTCATGGTGTGAAGCCAAGAAGGCTCCTACGGAGGAGTTTCAGCTGGGTCGTTACCTCCATTTTTTGCAGGCAGGCGTGGATGCAGGCCTGAAATTGGGTTCCATCAAAGTGCAGATTTCGGCTTTATCTATTTTCTTTCAAAAAGAATTGGCCGCCCTTCCTGAAGTTCAGACTTTCGTGAAGGGAGTGCTGCATATCCATCCTCCGTTTGTGCCACCCGTGGCACCGTGGAATCTTGACGTGGTGTTACAATTTCTTATGTCTCACTGGTTTGAACCTTTGCGAAAGGTTGAGTTGAAATTTCTCACTTGGAAAGTGGTCATGCTTTTGGCCTTGGCGTCCGCCAGACGGGTTTCGGAATTGGCGGCTTTGTCTCACAAGAGCCCATATTTGGTTTTCCATGTGGATAGAGCGGAATTGAGGACTCGTCAACAATGTCTGCCGAAGGTGGTTTCTTCGTTTCACATAAATCAACCTATTGTGGTACCTGTGGCTACGGATACCGTGCTGTTGCCAAAATCTCTCAATGTCGTAAGAGCTTTGAAAATTTATGTCGCCAGAACGGCTCTTGTTAGAAAAACGGAGGCTCTGTTTGTCCTGTATGCTTCCAACAAGATTGTTTAAATTGAAGTGTAGCGCTCAGTCCTGGCTAATAATTTTGCTTGTCTATGCTATATGTGAAACTAGTTGTTGTCTGTAAGTACCCTTGGGTTAAATATAGCCACACCTATACGATATAGTGATAGCTATTGTATAGGTCTATGAGTTCACAGGTTAGTCGCAATAGATTTCCAAAAATGCCCACATGTAACTGGTTAATGTTATAAATGACAAGAAAAATAGAAAGGTGATATACTGAAAGAGTTACTAGATAATAGTACTCTTTGTCTTGAAGTTTTGTTTTGTTTTATTTTAGACAAAGAGTACTATTATCTAGTAACTCTTTCAGTAGATCACCTTTCTATTTTTCTAACCTTATATTAGTACTATTTTTGTTTTATTTTATACTAATTTTATTTTTTACTTTATTTTGCCCATATCACAATAAACATAGCGGTACAGTTAGTACCTATGTTAACCATTAAAACTTGTCATTTATAACATTAACCAGTTACATGTGGGCATTTTTGGAAATCTATTGCGACTAACCTGTGAACTCATAGACCTATACAATAGCTATCACTATATCGTATAGGTGTGGCTATATTTAACCCAAGGGTACTTACAGACAACACTAGTTTCACATATAGCATAGACAAGCAAAATTGTTAGCCAGGACTGACCGCTACACTTCAATTTAAATATTTCTGCAATTAGTAGTCTGGTCGCCTACAAGTGTTAGCAGCTCGTCCACACATTAGGATCTCAGTGCGCAGATAATCCAACAACAATACTTCCAACAAGATTGGAAATCCTGCTTCCAAGCAGACTATTGCACGCTGGATTTGTGCTACGATTCAGCATGCTCATTCTACGGCTGGATTGCCGTTGCCAAAGTCAGTGAAGGCCCATTCTACCAGGAAGGTGGGCTCATCTTGGGCGGCTGCCCGAGGGGTCTCGGCACTTCAACTTTGCCGAGCAGCTACATGGTCGGGTTCAAACGCTTTTGCTAAGTTCTACAAGTTTGATACCCTGGCTGATGAGGACCTCATATTTGCCCAGTCGGTGCTACAGAGTCGTCCGCACTCTCCCGCCCGGTCTGGAGCTTTGGTATAGACCCCATGGTCCTTTTGGAGTCCCCAGCATCCTCTAGGACGTAAGAGAAAATAGGATTTTAATACCTACTGGTAAATCCTTTTCTCCTAGTCC
This sequence comes from Pseudophryne corroboree, assembly GCF_028390025.1. Lineage (NCBI taxonomy): Eukaryota > Metazoa > Chordata > Amphibia > Anura > Myobatrachidae > Pseudophryne > Pseudophryne corroboree. The sequence continues at coordinate 715,990,406 of NC_086445.1, forward strand.
GTAGAGGATGCTGGGCGCCCGTCCCAGTGCAGACTGTTACTTGCAGTTGTAATGTTAGTTGCTGTTTTCGGTGACACAAAGGTTGTGTATCGGTTATGTTCAGCTTGTTGCTGTTTTTCGTTCATACTGTTGTCTGGTATTCCTGCTAATCCAATTGTACGGTATGTTTGTGGTGTGAGCTGGTATGTATCTCACCCTTAGTGTAACAAAAATCCTTTTCCTCGAAATGTCCGTCTCCCTGGGCACAGTTACTATAACTGAGGTCTGGAGGAGGGGCATAGAGGGAGGAGCCAGTACACACCCATTCAAAGTCTTATAGTGTGCCCATGTCTCCTGCGGATCCCGTCTATACCCCATGGTCCTTTTGGAGTCCCGAGCATCCTCTACGGACTAGGAGAAAAGGATTTACCAGTAGGTATTAAAATCCTATTTTTTTCATATATTTTCATTTGGTTTTACGTGACTCATGTCTGCAATTTTAATAGTTTGAACTGATAACATCTGAAGCAAATACAAACAAAAATCAGAATTCAAAATAAGGGTAGGTGTACACAGTGTCGGACTGAGGCATGAAGGGCCCACCAGGGGAATGCAGTAGCAGGGGCCCATGCTTAAGAGGAGCGGCCAGTTACATACTTCCCAACTTTTGTTCAGTGGCAGGAGGGACATCTGCGCGCGGCCGTCCGAAAAGGGGATATGGCCTATGGAAAAGGGGGCATGGCTTTGCGGGAGGGCCTGCGATCGTGAGCCACGCCACCATTTTCATCACTGAGGGGGCATGCCCAGCGCTCTGTGAGCTGCGGGCATGCCCCCTCTCCTCCTGTCTCCACTGAATAGATGCTGTGCGCAGAGGAGCAAGTGCAGGAGCCTCCCAACTGCCCCCCCCCACACACACACACACCGTGGGACACTGCGGCCCGTGGGTGGGACAGCGGGACAGTCCCAAAAAAACGGGACTGTCCCGCGAAAATCGGGACAGTTGGGAGGTATGCAGTTATATGGGGTGAGCCCAGCCCCCACAGAGGTTTGGACAGCAATTAGAGATCATGTAAGTGACCTTCTAATAGAGTAACAATGTTTAATTTGAGTGCACTGTTTGTAACCTTACATTAGACAAATGGGTGGGGCCCTCAAACAGTAGGGATTTCCCCCTGTACCCCTGTGGGCCAGTCCAACATTGGGGGCGGGATGTACTATCACTGATCGCGGGTCATCGCCGCTAATCGCATATGTACTAACATATGCGATTAGTATTACAAAAACGGGGGTTTTGTAGCATTTTTCCTAGTACATCCCGCCCTGGGTGTACAAGCAAAGTCATCTCACAGTATGATCAGTATGATATCCTTATATAGCAGGCCTGGATAGTTAGGTGTGGTGAAACTACAAGTCCCAGCATTCCCTGTCAGCCATTGGTTATTTGGCATAGCATGATGGGGTTTTGTCATTTCACAACACCTAAGGAGGTTGTACAGGGCTGCTCTATAGCTAAGCTGCATGCAATTGCCAAGTAATGGAACATATTTCTATTCATTAGGGATTTTTTTTTTTTTTTTTTTATAAATTTCTTTATTAGACAGCCATAGAGTCACAACATAAGTTATCAGGGTCGAGTTACAAGAATATTCAACAGTGACCCGAACAATCAAGTACAATAAGAATAAAAGTAGAGAAAATTGAGGCTGTACAGGGTTTTTGTTGTTTTTTTTGTAGAAAGAGAGAAGGAAAAACGAAAACATTTCACTTAGAGTAATTTCTACTCAGCTGTCTGACTCAATATTAGGAGATATAATTCACCGGGGTGTAACCCCATCTCCAACGTCAGATAAGATACATAAAATGTACACTAAACATCACAGCTGTTAGTAAGAAAGGGAGACAGGAAAGGAAAGGATAGAGATGGAAAATAAAGAGAAAGAAATATTGCAGAGATACTATAAACAAATAGTGTATAAATTGTCAGGGGGGGGGGTGGATGGAGTGGGGGGTTAGTCAGAAGCGCAGTCTGGATTAGGATGTGGGGTCCTGGTTTTGGGGTGAACATTGCCGTGTGCAGTATAACTTTTCTGGAGGGTCTATAGTATAAGTATAAGTGGGGTCCACTCAGTAATTCTATCTTTAAGGGATTTGAGTTCAACTTATAGTTCCCGCTATCCTGTTAGTCCAATACCATGTTGTGTCTCGGAATACCCTCCAAATGCATTCACGTCTGTCTAAGGGTAGACTCTCAATATATGTTCCCCATTTTTTATGAAAAAGTATAACTCCATTTTCAATTTGGAAGGTAGCTATTTTTCTCTCACTAAATAGTACATCCAATAAAGCGGACTCCCATTCACCTACTGATGGGGCAGTTTTATATATCCAGTGCCTCAGTATCACTTGTTTTGCTACCGTGACCATCACCGTCAGTAGAGGGATCATCGGGGTAAGATCTAACTGTGACAACCAGGGTGTAAAGTCAGCATACAGCAGTGGGGCCACCAGGGCAGGGAGGTTTACTTTGAGTAGTCGGGATAAGTATTGGAGAATCTTACACCAGAAACGTTTAATTTTCCCACATGACCAAAGATTGTGTGTCAGGGAAGCTCCGCTTATTCCGCATTTAGAGCAATTGCCCGACTCATCTGGGCGGAAGTGCTGTCTTTGGGAGGGGGATATATACATCCTGTTTACTACCCTTAGGTGTATTTCTTGTAATTTAGCGGACTTTAAGGCCTTGAGAACTCGGTCGATGTTCATGGAGGTCTCACCCATGTCAGGTGCCCCTGGGAGTTCCCGTCGCCAGGAATCAGAGAGAGGGGACCAAGAGGGGGCTGACACTTCAACCATGTCATTGTAAAGATATCGGATTTTGAATGGGTTTTGTCTGCAGAATAGAAGGGTGTCGAGGACTGTTCGGGTAGAGGTCATTTTACCTAAGGGGTCATTGAGAGAGTTGATATAATGGCGAGTTTGGAGAAACATGAAAAAGTTAGAGTGGGGTAAAGAGAATTTGTCTCGCAATTGCGAAAAGGAGAGCATTTGTCCACCAGGGTCAAAAACATCTCTAATAGTGTGTATCCCCTTACATTTCCATGTGTAGAAGTGACGGTTGTCTAATGAGGAGGGGAAGTTGGGGTTTCCCCATAAGGGCATGTATGGTGACTCATATGGTTCAGTACCAAATAGTTTATGGATGGAGGTCCAGGCCCTATAAGTGTCCCAAAACAATATATTAGTCTTAGCTTCCTGAGGTAGTTTGGCCTTTGGTGTGTGAAGCAATGCTGCGGGTGAGTAAGGAGAGAATAATTCCTCTTCTAATTCCAGATTCGTGAATGTGTCTGATTGTAGAAGCCAATCTGAGGCAAACTTAAATAGTGCTGATCTAGCAAACATCATTATATTGGGCATACTCAGTCCGCCTTTTCGTTTATTAATATAAGTTCGGGCTTTGGGCATGCATGGTTTTGAGTTTTTCCAAATAAATTTTGAGAAAATTTGCGAACAGAGTATGGTGTCTTGCTTATTGATCGTGACGGGTAGCATCTGAAGTAGGTAGGCTAATTTTGGGAAGATAATAGCCTTTATCACTACTATTCTCCCCAGCAGAGAAAGTTTGAGGTCTTTCCAAGCATCTAACCGTGTTTTGATTTGTTGGATAATAGGTGTGTAATTGAATAGATATAATTGGGAGAGTACCGAGGGAATATAGATACCTAAGTATTTAAGTTTAGTGGGGGTCAGCGTGAATTGGGAAGAGAAGTCAGAATAAAGAAGAGGGTCCTTTATGTTAGTCAAAGGGACTAGTTCGGATTTATGCGTATTTATGCGGTAGCCAGCGAAGGTACTAAAGCGGTGTATGGTGTCAAAAATGGCGGGTATCGAAGTGCGTGGATTGGAAACAAATAAGATCATATCATCTGCAAATAGTCCAAGTTTAACTTCCCTTTTCCCCACTGATATTCCTGAGAAGGTTGGTAAGTGTCTCAGTGTTACCGCCAGGGGTTCTAATGCTGCTGCGAATAGTAAAGGGGACAAAGGACAACCCTGTCTGGTCCCCCTATGAATCGTTAGGGGTTGAGATAAATATCGGTTTGTGAAAACTTGTGTAGATGCATTGTGGTAAATGGTTTGTATAATGGCCACAAACTGGTCTGAGAATCCAAAGCGTCGGAGTGTCTCAAATATGTGATCCCACGTCACCAAGTCGAATGCCTTTTCCGCATCCAATGATAGTAGGAAGGCAGGATCACCCGTTTCAACCTCCTTCAGGGATTGTAAAACTGTTAGAACTTTACGAATATTGGTCACCGAGTGTCTGCCTGAGATAAAACCGGTTTGATCGCTGTGGATTATGTCAGGCAGGATAAATTTTAGTCGGTCTGCTAATAGCTTAGTAAATAATTTGTAATCTACATTAAGTAAGGAGATAGGGCGATAGGAAGACGGGAGGAGTGGGTCTTTGCCAGGTTTGGGTATCAGTCGGATCAGAGCTGAGTTAAAATAATGTGGGATAGTAAGGCTGGAAAATATGGAATTGAAAAATGCTGTTAAAGGATCTACTATTTTAGGTGAGAGTATTTTAAAGAATTCCCCGGATAAACCGTCGGGGCCTGGTGTCTTCAGTGTCTTAAGGGCTTTAATAGCCTCCGTCACTTCATTGACAGTAACAGGGGCCGTAAGGGATTCTGATTGTTCTGGGGAAATCTGGGGTAACTGTAGTGTGTCCCAAAAAGATGTATTGGTAGGTTGGTCGATACTACTATGAGAGTATAGATCGCTAAAGAAGGAGTAGAAGATGTCAGTGACCGCCTTCCCTTCGGTCTGTATTGCTGAGGTCGAATCCCTCAATGCTGTCACATATTGGGGCCCTTTGTCAGTTTTAAGTAAGTTAGAAAGCATTCTGCTCGGTTTATCTCCATATTGAAAGAGTTTGTGTTTACCTGCTATAAGGAATCTATTATCCATATGTGTCAGAGTATGGTCAAATTGGGTCTTAGCGTCTCTATATTTCTGTTTGTTAGCTATCGTAGGTGAGGATTTAAAGGTCTGGAATGAGGAAGTGAGTGCAGATTGTGTCGCTCTATATGTGGCATCTTGGTTTCGTTTATATTTTGTCATGTACGCAATTATATCTCCTCTTAGAACCGCTTTAGCAGTCTGCCAAAATAAGGCAGGATCAGATATATGTTCAGAGTTATTGAGGACATAAGAGTCCCAGGAGTTCACCAACATAGTTTTAAAGTCTGGGGAGGCGGCCATCTTAGCAGGGAATCTCCATTGTGAGTTAGAACCCAGAGTGAGTCTACCTTGTAGCACTAGTGAGATAGGGGCATGGTCTGAGACGGTTATAGGGTTAATAGCTGTCTCAGTGATCCTGGGTGACAGATCAGTGGAGACTAGGAAGTAATCTATACGTGAGAAGGAATTATGGGTTGAAGAATAGTAAGTATATTCCAGTTCTACAGGGTTATGAAGGCGCCATATGTCTATCAGCCCCAACTGTGTGGAAATGTATTCAAGGTTGATTTTGGGTAATCGGGTTCTCTGAGACGAGGCACCTTTCCTATCCAATATCAAGGAGGATACCATATTCATATCTCCTCCAACGATAAGAGAGGTATGTGAATATGGGCGAAGGATATTCGTTATCTCCAGGTAAAATGATTTGTCGTAGGCAGCCGGGGCATAAATATTGCATAATGTTAGTCTGGTGCCCTCCAAGGTGATATCTAATACTATATATCTTCCCTGAGGGTCGATAATCTGATGGTGTATGTCAAATAACACTCCTTTACGGATAAGAATAACGACCCCCCTTGCTTTAGATGAAAATGAAGAGGACGCCACAACCTCTTGTCTAAGCATAGTAAGTTTAGCATGTTCAGGAGGGGTCAAATGTGTCTCCTGGAGCATGGAGACGTCAGCTTTTGTCTTATTTAAATAGGTAATGATGCGTCTCCGTTTAATAGGAGAGTTGATACCCCTAACATTCCATGATATTATATTAAGTTGTGACATCTATTACATCATCGGGAGAATATAGAAGTATAGTAAGAGGTCTTATGGTAGGAAATATCATTATACAAGTAATCCAGGATATCTTAAAGATACACATCCTCCACCCCCACCAGTTAAGTATCTGCAAACAAGTGGTATCATAAAGGAAAGTAAAGGAATCCAGGGAGAAGAAAGAGAGGTAAAGATAAAAATAAAGAGAAAAATAACATATACGAACGTCTACGTCAGTAGACATCAGTGGCAGCTTTCAACATGGAGCCACCGCAATGTAGAACTATAGTATAACATAATAACCAACAGGTATTCTGAAGATAATAAACTCAAGGGATCGTCCCTATGACCCGAATAGAAAGTAAGTGTCTTTCTAGTTGGTCATAATAGGAGCGGAACCCAAATTACCCTCTGATAAAGCAGAACAATTAACCATATCAATTAGTATAGGTACTTGAATCGAGTCCCAGGATCAGCTTTCAGATATTATCGACTGTCTTGCTTGGAGAAGATGGTGTTGAGGCCGGGGGTGACCGTGTGGATCTGCTCAGTTCCGTCATAAAATCTTTAGCTGAATCCACCGATGTGAAATCTTTCGGGCCTTGTGGGGTGAAAACGCGCAGCTGCGCGGGGTAAAGAAGAGCAAATCGGATACCATTTTTCACAAGATGAGAGCATATTGGAGACATTTCTCTTCTAGCTCTAGAGACTTCAGCGGAGTAGTCCTGAAAAAGGAACAGCCGTTGGCCATCCCACTGGAGTGAACCTTTGCTTCGGGCCGCAGACCATATCAGTTCTTTGTGTCTGAAATTTAAGCATTTGAAGATTACTGGACGGGGTCTAGATTGGTTAGAGTCCCGTGGGGGGCCCAGTCTATGGGCTCGTTCAATTTCCAGCGACGAGAGTTCCTCGGGGATACCTAAGAGGTCTGGTAAGTCAGAGAGGAGAAATTTCAGAAGGTCCGGTCCCTTCAGTGATTCCTTGAGACCCACAATTCTCAGGTTGTTACGTTTCGAACTATTTTCTAGGTCGTCCATCTTCATCATCATATGTTGACGTGTAGTTGTTAGAGATACTACTTGTTCTTTAAGGTCTTCAATTTCTTTGAAGTTAACTCCAATCCTGTTCTCGTTTACCGAAATTCTTCGGGACATAGAGCCGAGCTCTGATTTCAGGTCTGATACTGCAGACATAAATTTATCTGCTTGAGTTTGTAACAAGGGTTCTACAGTCTCTTTAATTGCCTTGACTATGTCCGAATAGGAGGGAGGAGCGGGGGGAGCCTTTGGTGCCATGGCAGGCAATGAATCAACTGTATTATCCGGGCCGATAGGATGGTGGGACGGAAGCAGTGAGGTGGTGTCTGATTCTCCACGTTTCTCGTCACTCCTGCCTCTTTGGGGTTTCGGTGTAGAAGATCTTAGGTATTTGTCCATACTAGTAGTTATGAGCTCATGAGGGTCGGACGAGTGATATGGGTTGTCGTTGGTTATAAAAATGAGAAGAGATCTACATTACGGTTATGGCCGGTGTAAATTCACATTATACTGTGAAATGTTTCCATCAGCGGATGACTGAGGGCGTTTGTATTACGTCCAGTTGACAGGAAGATGTAGTTGCGTCTACCAGGTAGAAAGTTATTATCGCCAATATATGTGGTGGCAGTGAGATTTAGAGGGCGTAATAATGTTGGTAGTGTAGTAATTCAATCACAACGGCGATCCGGCCTGCGGCATCACCGAGTGAGGACGCCAATTGGAGATAAATTAGTAGGTATTGAGTATATCTCACTCACCTCCCACACACACGGCGATGGGGAGGGGGTGGTGAAGATGTAATTCACTTTGTGGCTGTGGACTGGAGAAATAGTATTAAATCTTGTGATCTGTTTCATTAAGATGACATCCAGGGTAATCAATCTGTAAAGAGTGGGGGAAGTGAGGATATGTCAGAGCTGTTGTGGCTCTGTGCTTGTTTATATATAAGTGAGTGTTCAGATATTTATTATATAGGCATATCCCCTCTTCTTCAGGTCCCCCCTGTGTCTCATCACTGGTGTATGTATTAGTGCCCAGGGTAATGGGGAGTGAGGTGCAGGGAGGTTATCACCTGCTGAGTGGTGCTTCAGTGTACGCCGAGGGAGACCCGTGCTAGTGCAGCACCGGAAGTGCGGCTCTCCGGCTCTCCGGCTCTCTCCTTCTCTGAGCGCCGGGTCTCGTCTCCCGCTTCGCCGGTCTTCTGGTATGGTGCAGGTGGTGGTGGGGGGGTATCTTCCAAGGTCCCCAGCAGGTCGTAGGGTTCCCCGAGGTGTTTTCACGGCCGCGGGTAGTCCCGGCGACCGCGTCCGTCTCCCGGAGCTTCCCGGTGGGCAGCTGTTGAAATTTAGGCCGCGGCTCCGGCGTCTAGTGCAGGCCACAACCTGCAGAGACCGCAGAAACGGTCTCTCGGCTCCGCGACCAGATACACCGACACCCTGAGCCTCAGTACAGATAATGAGGTTAGGTTGGGGGTAATTATTATTGTTGCTTATGTTGGTTTTCTGATGGGAAAGCAGGAGGTTTAATTCTCTGCTTCCAGTCGTCTCTCCATTCAGGCCACGCCCCTTCTTCATTAGGGATTTTTAAAAGACATAAATGATTAGTAAGAAGGTTATAAGGACCATTTCTATGGCTATCTTAGGCAATACAAGATGAATGGAAAACTGAGCATGCACACAAGAAAATGTCAGGCTCCATTTGTGCTCTATTGAGAATTCACCCTGCACATCTCATTTGCCATTGTGGCCTTCTGTTCTATACAATGACAACCGCACTTGCTTACTCTCCTGCTATTTCCAGGAGACTCTTGAATGTAGGGAATTGACAACAATCCTGTGTCCAGCCTACTTCTCCAGTGACCGGAGCGGCGTGTGGTTATGCAATTTGCTGCAAATTTCATTATTATGACTCAGGCTTCCTGCAGGTCATGTGTCCGACCTGCCCTCCTTGATCTCCCAATCACAATAAGAAAAGCAAGTAAATATGAAGGAAATGCCAGCTGAATTTTCATGAACGTCCATGGCGCCATCCCTAATTACATTACATTTTCCTCTTTCTATTGCATCCAGTCACCTACATTATAGGCAGTGGAGTAGGCCATTGTGTAGCCTAAATCAATATTAATGAAAATGTAACTTGTTTTCTCTTTCGTACTTCATGGCAGCCTCACTATGGGGTTAATGACCCATTCTCTCAGTGCAGACAGGAGGTTTTTGTTTTTTTCTAGCCCCGTCTACTTTGGCCAGATAACCGTACCTCTCAATTTACCTCCCTGTCTTTTTTTCCTGTCTCTTAGTTAGACAGTAGGAGGTTGTTAGGGCTTACCTCTGCTGCGGAGCCGCATATGGCTGGGTTAGGTCGTTATCTGTTCTAGAGAGCTGGCGGTGTTGCCCTAAGCTCTGTCCGGTGTACGTGGAGCTGGCGATGTCGAGAGCTTATGGTTTGGAGTCTGCATGGACGCAGGGGGTTGAGCGTCGGTCAGTGCTTAGTCTCTCCCCGTGGCTGCGTACAAGACGGAAGTAGCGCTGGGCGGTTGCCGGAGCTCATGGTGTCAGCATTACTTCCGGGTAGGGCTGGGTGCTGGAAGTGTATGCGGCGTCCCTATTACGTATGCGCCGGCCGGGGAAAGGTCAAAGGAATTTATATGGAGCTGTACTCCGGAGAGGAGTTGGTTGGTGGTGCGTTGAGGAGAGCATTATGGAAGAGCCTTCTCCTCAAAAGCCTGTCAGAGTCCAGCCGAGGTAAGTCCTCATAGAGACTGGTTTTACTCAGTCTTTATGTAGCTAGTCAGGATAGTGATTAGTTTTTCTGATATATTGCAGTGTGTTTGATGCTTCTAGAAAGAAAACCTTCAAGAAAATAGGATTTTAAATACCTACCGGTAAATCCTTTTCTCGTAGTCCATAAGGGATATTGGGGACAGAATTAGTACGATGGGGTGTAGGTGGGTCCAAAGGAGCTAGTGCACTTTAAATTTCTTCAACTGGGTGTGCTGGCTCCTCCCCTCTATGCCTCCTCCTACAGGTCAGTTATAGGTAAAACAGTGCCCCGAAGGAGAATGACATATTGGAGAGAAGGAACATAACAACAATAAAGGTGGTGAGAATTATACACCAGCACACCAAAACATAACTAGGCCGGCAACGTCTGGCAACAGTAACAGCAACAGCTGAACAGGTAACACAGAACAGAGAACCTGCAGAAAATAACCGCACAGAGGCGGGCGCCGAATATCCCTTATGGACTACGAGAAAAAGATTTATCAGTAGGTATTTAAAATCCTATTTTCTATAGCATCCATAAGGGATATTGGGGACAGAATTAGAAGGATGGGGATGTCCCAAAGCTTCCAGAACGGGTGGGAACGTGCAGGGACTGCTGCAGCACCACCTGCCCAAACTGGGTATCCTCTTTGGCCAGGGTATCAAATTTGTAGAATTTCACAAAAGTGTTCTTCCCAGACCAGGTAGCAGCTCTTCATAGTTGTAAGGCCGAGACTCCATGGGCAGCCACCCAGGAAGAGCCCACTGATCTTGTAGAGTGGGCCTTCAGAGACTTAGGAACAGGTAAGGCTGCTGACACACAGGCCTGTTTGATAGTAAGCCTGATCCAACGAGCAGTGGACTGCTTTGAAGCAGGACAACCCTTTTTCTGCGCATTATAGAGCACGAACAAGAATCTGTCTTCCTGACCCGAGCTATGCATTTGACCTAGATCTTCAGAGCACGCACCACATCCAAAGATTTTGGAGGAGCTGAAGCATCAGAACAAGATGCAACCACAATAGGTTGATTCAGATGGAATGCAGAGACAACCTTCGGCAGGAACTGCTGTCAAGTCCGGAGCTTCGCTCTTTCCTCGTATAAGACCAAGTAGGGACTTTTACATGATAAGGGCCCCAAATCTGAAACGTATCTAGCAGAAGCCAGGGCCAACAACATCATCACTGTCTTCCATGTGAGGTACTTGTCTTCTACTGTCATCAGAGGCTCAAACCAGGAGGACTGTAGAAATTGCAACACTACATCCAAAGCCCAGGGTGCCGTAGGCGGCACAAAGGGAGAGGTTGTATGTGGAGCACCCCTTGTAAGAAGGTCTGAACTTCCGTCAACATAGCCAATTTCTTCTGAAAGAAAATTGAAAGAGCTGAAATCTGGACCTTAATGGAACCCAGACATAAGCCTATACCCACACCAGCCTACAGGAAACTTAGGAAACATCCCATGTGAAACTCTGCAGGTGGTGACGTGCGTTCCTCGCACCAAGAGACATATCTCTTCCAGATATCATGTTTTGACATGACAGGTTTTATGGCTTGCACCATAGTGGTAATGACCTTTATGGAAAACCCTTAGAGAGCAAGGATATTCCGCTCAACTTCCATGCTGTCAAATGAAGCCGCTGTAAGTTCGGGTAGATGAACGGTCCTTGCTGAAGAAGATCCGTTCTTAGTGGCAGAAGCCAAGGGTCTTCTATGGACATGTCCAGAAGAGTTGCGTACCACGCCCTTCGGTGCCAATCCGGCGCAATCAGAATTGCTTGGATTCTGTGAAGTCTGATCCATTGGAGCACCCTTGGGATCAACTGGATCAGAGGGAATAGGTAGACCAGCCGGTAAGGCCAAGGTGAAGTCAGTGCATCCACTGCACCCACCTGAGGGTCCCTGGTTCGTGAGCAGTAGCAACAAAGCTTCTTGTTGAGGCGAGACGCCATCATGTCGATCTGTGGGTATCCCCATCTGTTGACAATCTGTTGAAACACCTGAGGATATAATCCCCACTTCCCCGGGTGGAGGTCGTAGCTACTCAGGAAGTCTGCTTCCCAGTTATCCACTCCCGGAATGAAAATTGCGGACCGTGGTCTTTCATTTCTTTACGCCCAGAGAAGTATTTTTGACACTTGTCGCATGCAGGCCTTGCTTTTTGTCCCTCCTTGTCGATTGATGTACGCCACTGCCGTGGCGTTGTGCGACTGGACCTGCACCGCCCGATCCCTGAGGAGAGAGGAGGCCTGAAGCAGAGCATTGTATATCGCCCGTAGTTCCAGAATGTTGATTGGGAGTAGGGCCTCTTGGGCAGACCACCTGCCCTGGAACTGCGCCCACTGGGTGACAACTCCCCATCCTCGTAGACTCGCATCCGTCGTGAGGAGGGTCCAATCCTGAATTCCGAAACGTCGACCTTCCAGCAGGTTAGAAGACTGCAACCACCACAGGAGCGAAATCCTGGCCTGTGGTGACAGCTGAATCATTCGGTGCATCTGGAGATGTGAACCAGACCACTTGTTCAGGATGTCCAATTGGAAAGGTCTGGCACGGAACCTGTCGAACTGTATTGCCTCGTACGAGGCCACCATTTTCCCCAACAACTTTATGCAAAGATCAATGGAAACTCGAGCAGAACGGAGAACCATGCGAACCATCTCTTGAAGTGTTCTCACCATGTCTTCTGGGAGAAACACTCTTTGAGCTACAGTATCCAGTATCATACCCAGAAACAGGAGCCGTTGAGACTGTACCAATTGAGACTTCTGTAAATTGAGGATCCACCCATGGTGAGACAGAAGTTGGATAGTGCAATCTATATGAAGCAATAGAAGCTTCCTGGAACTTGCTTTTATGAGGAAATCGTCCAGGTAAGGGACAATGTTGACCCCCTGGACTCTGAGCTGGAACATCATTTCCGCCATCATCTTCATGAACACCCTTGGAGCTGTAGACAGGCCGAAGGGCAACACCTGAAACTGGTAGTGATCGTTCAGTAGGGCGAATCGTAGATAGGCCTGATGAGGAGGCCAAATTGGGTGTCAAAGTCGAAAAATATTGCAGTACATACATTACGTACAAACTACATACAGCCTCCGTGCGCGTACTTGCTCTGCCGTGCGTGTGCATATTCGCAATTTGCGTATGGTCGCTCCCGCGGACCTGCGTATTAGCGCGTGGTATGAGTATTTAAGGTAGAGTTTGTGAACGCATGGAAAAGCCATCAAAACACATTACATATTTAAGCCAAATAGTGCACATTTTACACAGCCTCCCTGCACCACAGCAGCAAGTTACAGCAGTTTAAATGGTTTCAGAACAAAGGGATTCACCTTTACAGGATAGGAGGGGACAGACTAAGGTTATAAGGTGGTGTTTGGTATCCAGCTGTAGGGTATTTTAAGGGTAATATTCTGGTGGTGGTTTGAGGAAGATCGTATGTTCCTGCGGATAGTTATGTGCAGGAGCAGAAAATAGATATAAACTGTATTTACTGTACATTATGTAAGCGGCGGGAATCCAGAGAAGACCACCCACAAGAGCAGTTGGAACAAACATCGCCCACCTATTCAAACCGACCTATGACCTCTCCTGTACTGTAAATGACCATCCCTGTGTCCAATGGACAAAGAGATTACAGTATCCATTGTGTTAAGTTTTGGAAGAATTGTATAAAGAGAGCCTGCTGTACCAGATCTGGGTAGCGCGGCGAATCCACTCACGTATGTACCATTGATTGTAGCCATTATTCTGTTGTATTGTATTGTTTGTATTGTAACCCCCTTTCAGCAATAATACGCTGTGGTGTCGGTACCCAGTGGTTTAACTACAGAGTGGTGTCGTGTCTTCCTTTCCCTGCTAAGGTTTAAAGTGTATTAGTATCGCATTGCATTGCTGTATAAGGTTTAAAGTGTATTCATTGGGTGTGTACGCGCTGTGTGTACTTTGTACCGTCAGCGCGGCGTTAGTACGCAAAGTCCGTACACGGTACGGGACTCTGTACGCTAAAAGCGTAAAAGGTGCGTAGAGTGTGTATTAAGATTTAGCGGCCGCAGCGGCTCCATGGTAAAGTGTATTTCTCTAACGTCCTAAGTGGATGCTGGGGACTCCGTCAGGACCATGGGGTTTAGCGGCTCCGCAGGAGACAGGGCACAATAATAAAAGCTTTAGGATCAGGTGGTGTGCACTGGCTCCTCCCCCCATGACCCTCCTCCAAGCCTCAGTTAGATTTTTGTGCCCGGCCGAGAAGGGTGCAATCTAGGTGGCTCTCCTGAGCTGCTTAGAATAAAAGTTTAAGTTAGGTTTTTTATTTTCCGTGAGTCCTGCTGGCAACAGGCTCACTGCTACGAGGGACTTAGGGGAGAGAAGTAAACTCACCTGCGTGCAGGATGGATTTGCTTCTTAGGCTACTGGACACCATTAGCTCCAGAGGGAGTCGGAACACAGGTCTCACCCTGGGGTTCGTCCCGGAGCCGTGCCGCCGACCCCCCTTGCAGATGCCGAAGTTGAAGAGGTCCAGAGGTCCAGAAACAGGCGGCAGAAGACTTTCAGTCTTCATAAGGTAGCGCACCGCACTGCAGCTGTGCGCCATTGTTGTCAGCACACTTCATACCAGCGGTCACTGAGGGTGCAGGGCGCTGGGGGGGGGCGCCCTGGGCAGCAATGTATTATACCTTTTTTATGGCTAAAATACATCACATATAGCCCTTGAGGCTATATGGATGTATTTAACCCCTGCCAGATCTCACAAACTCCGGGAGAAGAGCCCGCCGTTTTAGGGGGCGGGGCCTATTCTCCTCAGCACACGGCGCCATTTTCCTGCTCAGCTCTGCTGTGAGGAAGGCTCCCAGGCTCTCCCCTGCACTGCACTACAGAAACAGGGTTAAAACAGAGAGGGGGGGCACTTATTTGGCGATATGATTACATATGTGAAAATGCTATAAGGGAAAACACTTGTATAAGGGGTTGTCCCTGTATAATTATAGCGTTTTTGGTGTGTGCTGGCAAACTCTCCCTCTGTCTCCCCTAAGGGCTAGTGGGGTCCTGTCCTCTATCAGAGCATTCCCTGTGTGTGTGCTGTGTGTCGGTACGTGTGTGTCGACATGTAGGAGGACGATGTTGGTGAGGAGGCGGAGCAAATTGCCTGTATTGGTGATGTCACTTTCTAGGGAGTCGACACCGGAATGGATGGCTTATTTAGGAATTACGTGATAATGTCAACACGATGCAAGGTCGGTTGACGACATGAGACGGCCGGCAAACAAATTAGTACCTGTCCAGGCGTCTCAGACACCGTCAGGGGCTTGTAAAAACGCCCATTTACCTCAGTTGGTCGACACAGACACAGACACGGACACTGACTTCAGTGTCGACGGTGAAGAAACAAACGTATTTTCCTTTAGGGCCACACGTTACATGTTAAGGGCAATGAAGGAGGTGTTACATATTTCTGATACTACAAGTACCACAAATAAGGGTATTATGTAGGGTGGGAATAATCTACTTGTAGTTTTTCCTGAATCAGATAAATTAAAGTGTGTGATGATACGTGGGTTTCCTCCGATAGAAAATTATTTGAGGTATACCTTTTCCCGCCAGAAGTGAGGGCGAGTTGGGAAACACACCTTAGGGTGGATAAAGGCGCTCACACGCTTATAAAAACAAGTGGCGTTACCGTCTCCAGATACGGCCGCCCTCAAGGAGCCAGCTGATAGGAAGCTGAAAAATATCCTAAAAAGTATATACACACATACTGGTGTTATACTACGACCAGCAATCGCCTCAGCCTGGATGTGCAGCGCTGGGGGGGCTTGGTCGGATTTCCTGACTGAAAATATTGATACCCTTGACAGGAACAATATTTTATTGACTATAGAGCATTTTAAGGATGCATTTCTATATATGCGAGATGCGCAGAGGGATATTTGCATTCTGGCATCAAGAGTAGATGTGATGTCCATATCTGCCAGACGATGTTTATAGACACGACAGTGGTCAGGTGATGCAGATTCCAGACGGCACATGGAAGTATTGCCGTATAAAGGGGCGGTCCATCGGACCTGGTGGCCATGGCAACAGCTGGAAAATCCACTTTTGTTACCCCAAGTCACATCTCAGCAGAAAAGGACACAGTCTTTTCAGTCTCAGTCCTTTCGTACCCATAAAGGCAGGCGGGCAAAAGGCCAGTCATATCTGCCCAGGGTTAGAGGAAAGGGAAGAAGACTGCAGCAGGCAGCCCATTCCCAGGAACAGAAGTCCTCCACAGCTTCTGCCAAGTCCGCAGCATGACGCTGGGGCCATACAAGCGGACTCAGGTGCGGTGGGGGGTCATCTCAAGAGTTTCAGCACGCAGTGGACTCACTCGCAAGTGGACCCCTGGATGCTACAAGTAGGATCCCAGGTGTACATTGGAAATTCGAGACGTCTTCCCCTCACAAGTTCCTGAAGTCTGCTTTACCAACGTCTCCCTCCGACAGGGAGGCAGTATTGGGAAAAAATTCACAGGCTGTATTCCCAGCAGGTGATAATCAAAGTACCCCTCCTACAACAAGGGAAGGGGTATTATTCCACACTATATTGTGGTACTGAAGCCAAACGGCTCGGTGAGATCTAAAAGATTTGAACAATTACATACAAGGGTTCAAATCAAGATGGAGTCACTCAGAGCAGTGATAGCGAACCAGGACGATATGGTGTCACTGGATATCAGGGACGCTTACCTACATGTCCAAATTTTGCCCTTCTCACCAAGGGTATCTCAGGTTCGTGGTACAGAACTGTCACTATCAGTTCAGACGCTGCCGTTTGGATTGTCCACGGCACCCCGGGTCTTTACCATGGTAATGGCCGAAATGATGATTCTTCCTAAAAGAAATATGGACGCTTTCCTGATAAGGGCAAGGTCCAGAGAACAGTTGGCGGTCGGAGTAGCACTATCTCATGTAGTTCTACGACAGCACGAGTGGATTCTAAATATTCCAAAATCGCAGCTTTTTCCGACGACACGTCTAATGTTCCTAGGAATGATTCTGGACACAGTCCAGAAAAGGATGTTTTCTCCCGGAGAAGAAGGCCAGGGAGTTATCCGAGCTAGTCAGGAACCTCCTAAAACCAGGAAAAGTATCAGTGCATCATTGCACAAGGGTCCTGTGAAAAATGGTGGTTTCTTACAAAGCGATCCCATTCGGTAGATTTCACGCAAGAACCTTTCAGTGGAATCTGCTGGGAAAATAGTCCGGATCGCATCTTCAGATGCATCAGCGGATAACCCTGTCTCCAAGGACAAGGGTGTTTTCTTCTGCGGTGGCTGCAGAGTGCTCATCTATGAAAGGGCCGCAGATTCGACATTCAGGACTGGGTCCTGGTGACCACGGATGCCAGCCTGAGTGGCTGGGGAGCAGTCACACAAGGAAAAAATTTCCAGGGAGTGTGATCAAGTCTGGAGACTTCTCTCCACATAAATATACTGGAGCTAAGGGCAATTCACAAGGCTCTAAGCTTAGCAAGACCTCTGCTTCAAGGTCAGCCGGTATTGATCCAGTGGGACAACATCACGGCAGTCGCCCACGTAAACAGACAGGGCGGCACATGAAGCAGGAGGGAAATGGCAGAAACTGCAAGGATTCTTCGCTGGGCGAAAAATCATGTGATAACACTCTCAGCAGTGTTAATTCCGGGAGTGGAAAACTGGGAAGCAGACTTCCTCAGCAGGCATAACCTCCACCCGGGAGAGTGGGGACTTCAGCGGGAAGTCTTCCACATGATTGTAAACCGTTGGGAAAAACCAAAGGTGGACATGATGGCGTCCCGCCTGAACAAAAAACTAGACAGATATTGCGCCAGGTCAAGGGACCCTCAGGCAATAGCGGTGGACGCTCTGGTAACACTGTGGGTGTACCAGTCAGGGTATGTGTTCCCTCCTATGCATCTCATACCAAAAGTACTGAGAATCATAAGAAGGAGATGAGTAAGAACGATACTCGTGGTTCCGGATGGGTCAAGAAGGACTTGGTACCCGGAACTTCAAGAGATGCTCACGGAAGAACCGTGGCCTCTACCTTTAAGAGAGGACCTGCTCCAGCAGGGGCCTTGTCTGTTCCAAGACTTACCGCGGCTGCGTTTGACGGCATGGCAGTTGAACGCCGGATCCTGAAAGGGCATTCCAGATGAAGTCATCCCTACCCTGGTCGAAGCCAGGAAGGATGTAACCGAAAAACATTTTCACCGCATTTGGCGAAAATATGTTGCGTGGTGTGGGGCCAAGAACGTCCCTACAGAGGAATTCCAACTGGGTCGTTTCCTACATTTCCTGAAAACAGGACTGTCTATGGGCCTAAAATTAGGGTCCATTAAGGTTCAAATTTCGACCCTGTCGAATTTCTTCCAGAAAGAACTGGCTTCAGTGCCTGAAGTTCAGACGTTTGTAAAAGGGGTACTGCATATACAGCCTCCTTTTGTGCCCCAGTGGCACCTTGGGATCTCAATGTTGTTTTGAGTTTCCTAAAGTCACATTGGTTTGATCCACTCACCACTGTGGAATTAAAATATTTCACATGGAAGGTGAAGATTCTATTAGCCCTGGCTTCAGCCAGGCGTGTGTCAGAATGGGCGGCTTTATCATATAAAAGCCCTTACTTAATTTTTCATTCTGACAGGGCAGAATTGAGGACTCGTCCTCAATTTCTCCTTAAGGTGTTTTCTGTTTTTCACATGAACCAACCTATTGTGGTACCTGCGGCTACTAGGGACTTGGAGGACTCCAAGTTACTTGACGTTGTCAGGGCCCTGAAAATATATGTTTCCAGGACGACTGGAGTCAGAAAATCTGACTCGCTGTTTAGCCTGTATGCACCCAACAAGATGGGTGTTCCTGCTTCTAAGCAGACGATTGCTCGCTGGATTTGTAGTACAATTCAGCTTGCACATTCTGTGGCAGGCTTGCCACAGCCAAAATCAGTAAAAGCCCATTCCACAAGGAAGTGGGCTCATCTTGGGCGGCTGCCCGAGGGGTCTCGGCTTTACAACTTTGCCGAGCTGCTACTTGGTCAGGGGCACACCCTGACTGAGGAGGACCTGGAGTTCTCTCATTAGGTGCTGCAGAGTCATCCGCACTCTCCCGCCCGTTTGGGAGCTTTGGTATAATCCCCATGGTCCTGACGGAGTCCCCAGCATCCACTTAGGACGTTAGAGAAAATAAGAATTTACTTACCGATAATTCTATTTCTCGTAGTCCATAGTGGATGCTGGGCGCCCATCCCAAGTGCGGATTGTCTGCAATACTTGTACATAGTTATTGTTACAAAAATCGGGTTATTCTTGTTGTGAGCCATCTTTTCAGAGGCTCCTTCGTTGTTATTATACTGTTAACTGGGTTCAGATCACAGGTTGTACGGTGTGATTGGTGTGGCTGGTATGAGTCTTACCCGGGATTCAATATCCTTCCTTATTATGCACGCTCGTCCGGGCACAGTATCCTAACTGAGGCTTGGAGGAGGGTCATGGGGGGAGGAGCCAGTGCACACCACCTGATCCTAAAGCTTTTATTATTGTGCCCTGTCTCCTGCGGAGCCGCTAAACCCCATGGTCCTGACGGAGTCCCCAGCATCCACTACGGACTACGAGAAATAGAATTATCGGTAAGTAAATTCTTATTTTAAAGTGTGTATAAGGTATAGCTTTTCATTCCTGTTGATAAATCAGCATTATCATGGGATATGCAGGTAGGTGTCCTTGATATCCAGGAACACGAGGAATTCCTGTGGTTCCAGGCCCGCGATCACCACTCTCAAAGATTCCATCTTGAATTTGAAAACCTTTAGGTAAGGATTCAAGGACTTCAGATTCAAAATGGTTCTCTCAGACCCATCTGGTTTAGGCACTTCAAACAGGCTGGAGTAGTAACCTTGTCCTTGTTGTAGCAGGGGTACTGTAACAATGACCTGGGACTGGACCAACTTGTCGATGGCCTGTAGTAGCATAACACTCATATTTTCCAAAGCTGGCAAGCCTGATTTGAAAAATCGTTGGGGAGGAGCACCGTCAAACTCCAGCTTGTAACCCTGAGAGATAAAGTCCCTTACACAGGCATCTTGGCAGGAACCGTCCCAGATTTGGCTGTAGTGATGTAATCCAGCTCCCACTGCGAGATCCCCTCGGGGTGGGTGGGCACCATCATGCTGAAGTCTTAGCGGAAGCTGAACTGGTGCTCTGGTCCAGAGAGCCGGCAATGGTAGGTTTCTTAGGCTTACCTCTGGAGCCTCTAGCTGCATTGGAGGCACCCCAGGCCCTAGATCGAAATCTGGGGGACCGAAAGGACTGAGTAGACCGTCCTGGGTAGGTATGTCTAGAAGGCGGAGCCCCTGAAGGGAGAAACGTGGATTTCCCAGCAGTAGCTTTGGAGATCCATGCATCCAATTCACCTCTGAAGAGCCATTCACCTGTGAAGGTAAGAGATTCCACATTACGTTTGGAGTCAGCGTCTGCAATCCACTGACGCAACCATATGGCTCTGCGTGCAGACACAGCCGTAGCAGTGGTCCTAGCATTAATATTGCCAATCTCTTTAAGGGAGTCGGAGAGGACTCTTGCCGTGTCCTGAATGTGTTTTAGGAAAGTTACAATAGTAACCAAGGTCATATCCCCTGAAAGGCCCTCCTGAATCTGAGTAGCCCATGTATGAATGGCATGTGTCATCCAGCAACCAGCAATGACCAACCTTTGAGCTACATCTGCAGCAGTTTGGATAGATTTTAGAGTGGTCTCTATTTTTCTATCCCCCGGGTCCTTTAACGTAAAAGAGACCGGAGCAGGGAGCACCGCCTTTTTAGAAAGGCGAGAGACTGAGACGTCTACTGCAGGAGATTCATCCCAGGATTTCCTGCCTTCAGGGGCAAATGGGAAGGTATTTAAAAGCCTTTTGGACACCAGATATTTTTTATCTGTATTTTTCCAGGCTAATTTAAATAAATCATCCAATTCTTTAGAATCAGGGAAGGTGATAGTCAGTTTGTCTTTTGGGAGGAAAAATTACTGCTGATCAGTAGCATCCTCCAGAGGGAGCTTTAACACATCCCGTATAGCCAATATAAGGGGTTCAATACCCTGTGTATGGGTGGAGTCCCCGCTTATGGGGTCCACATCATCCCCATCATCCTGTATATCATCATCAGTATCTCATAGAAGTGCATGTAAAGCAGGTTTTGTGCACCTGTAGTGGACAGGGGGATGTTTTGCAACTAGATTTGCCACTGCTTGTTGCAGTTACTGAGTTTTATTGGCATTTGCAGTGAGTTGAGATGACATATCAGACATCATAGTTTTGATAGCCCCCAGCAGGAGGTCTCTGGACTCTCCCCCACATTGGTGGTCATTCCGAGTTGTTCGCTCGCTAGCTACTTTTAGCAGCATTACAAACGCTAGGCCGCCGCCCTCTGGGAGTGTATCTTAGCTTAGCAGAATAGCAAACGGAAGATTAGCAGAACTGCTACTAAATATTTTCTTGCAGTTTCTGAGTAGCTCCAGACCTACTCCTAAATTGCGATCAGCTCGGTCCGTTTAGTTCCTGGTTTGACGTCACAAACACGCCCTGTGTTCGGCTAGACACTCCAGCGTTTTTCCCTGATACGCCTGCGTTCTTAGCACAGTCCCGGAAAATGCTCAGTTACCACCCAGAAACACCCCTTTCCTGTCAATCATTCACCGATCAGCAGCGCGACTGAAAAGCGCCGCACGAACACCAGCAAATCTACTGTTTTGTGTTAAATAACTTAGCGCATGTGCTCTGCATACCATGCGCATTTAGCAACAAATCGCAGCATAGCGAAAATCGGCAACGAGCGAACAACTCGGAATGCCCATTATTGTTGCCAGCATTTTGTGATGACTGACTACATTGCTCACATGATATAGAGTCAGATGAGCTAGGGGAAAATCTAGCATTATACACACTGCATAACTTCTGTTTCTCTTACGTCCTAGAGCACAGGTTCTCAAACTCGGTCCTCAGGACCCCACACAGTGCATGTTTTGCAGGTCTCCTCACAGAATCGCAAGTGAAATAATTAGCTCCACCTGTGAACCTTTTGAAATGTGTCAGTGAGTAATTAATACACCTGTGCTCCTGCTGTGTGGGGTCCTGAGGACCGAGTTTGAGAACCCCTGTCCTAGAGGATGCTGGGGTCCACATTAGTACCATGGGGTATAGACCATACTTGCCTACTTTTGAAAACTAGTTTCAGGGAGATTCTAGGTGTAAGCAGAAAGCTGTGTGTCATGCTCCACCCAAAGGGCATGTCTAACTCCACCTCTGGGCGTGTCTATTGCCACAATGGGGCGTGTCCTTCATTGTTAGGCGCTCACTCCGGTGACTATATTGGAATTAATATGTTTTGATCGTTTTGTATCTTCCAAAATGGCCATCTCCTTATGGGAGACAATATCCTTAAAACATGGATGTTCAGAGGGCAGCATTTAAAGCTAGCTTTTTACAACACACCTGCTAACACATAATAAGCCTAAGCAGTGCTTAAAGTGGTCCTAGAGAGGCGGTGGAACTCACCCCCCCCCCCCCCACACTCATGCTTGTGAAATAAAGGGATTGTGTGTGACACAAAAAGGGGCGTGGTCACCCAGTAGTATCCCCAATTCAAATTGCGCGACACAGTAGCACAATCCTATTCACATCACACCACATGGTAGTGTCCCTTATTCATGTTATTACACACATTAGTGCACCATATACACAAAGCACACAGTAGTAGCACCCCAAATACACATAATGCCCACAGCAGTAGTGCCCCTTATGCAATACCCACTGTAGTGGTAGTGCCCACAGTAGTAGTGCCCCTTATGTAGAGCCCATAGTATTGGTGCCCCTTATTCAGTGCCCCCAGTAGTAGTGCCCCTTATGTCCCCAGGAGTGATGCCCCTTATTAAGTGCCCCCTATGCAATAGCCCTGACGAAGCTTAGTAAAGTGAAATGCGCAGTGGCATTGCTATGCGCTGTCTATACTCTCTCAATATGTGTACTTAAATCCTGTGAATGTATGATTATACCTAACTAACAAATATTAGAAAGGGTTACTAGGGGGTTACTGAATAATGCTGGCAATACATATGTGTATTGGGATAGAATCATTCCCTAATATCAGCTCCTGCTTAATTTAACTACATGTGGGCAATGTGGACATTTGTGGCCCATTTTCCCTGCTAGGACAGCTACTCAA
Source organism: Pseudophryne corroboree (assembly GCF_028390025.1). Lineage (NCBI taxonomy): Eukaryota > Metazoa > Chordata > Amphibia > Anura > Myobatrachidae > Pseudophryne > Pseudophryne corroboree. The sequence continues at coordinate 716,013,424 of NC_086445.1, forward strand.
GGCAGCAGTGAGACCTATATCTACTTGTTTAAAATTTAACAGTGGTAACTCATATATAATTCACCGAGTTAAAATAAGTGGTCTCAAGCACAACTATTTATATCTATACTGTCTAGAGCAATATCAGCTATATGTACAAATAATAACATTCATTGAATTACTGTTTGTATAAAGAAGAAATACAAGACAATAGCAACTGAAATTGTTGTATAGTCAATCAAAAAGTGCTAGAAGTATAAATATCCACATCTACTTGGTTCTTGATTAACAAAGCCTGAGGAATTCAGCATAAAATAGTAGCAGTCATTGTTCAGTGCTGAACATATATCATCATCCAGGAATTGGAAGCGGGATTATATCTTAAGCTGCAGTGTTCATGAGGGGAGATGCACAACATATTAATAATTTAATTGAGTTTGCCTAAAGTATTCATTGTGGGGGGCTTATATAGTGTCAGGAAGTTGGATCCGCTTCTTAGGCACTATTCCTCAAAAATCTAGCTAGAATAAGCTAACAACAGATACTATCAGTGCATAATTCAGTGTGCATCAGCCTATCAATGAGAAGCAGAAAATCTCACACTATTCAGTAACTTAGAATAAGAATAAAGCTCACATTGCAGTATTATTTCAAACAGCTTTATTCAATAAGCAACAAATGTTGCATTTTGATTACAGAAGTAATAATTGTGCCAACAGCATGTAAACATTGTTGCATTTCTAACCCTCCCTGCACATCACTGGCTTTAATAGTCAGTAGATATTTAAGGACCTTTAATCAAACATCACAGGTATTAGATCAAGTTACAGAATAAAGACAACACATTAGCTTTTATCATTTCTTTTAAAATATCTTTATTCACGTTAGTGTATTTATTTATTTTTCTTCACACGTTTTTCTGTCTCTTACTATTTTAAACTTCACTCTACATGACCCCTTAAAAGCATGGGGACATATGATACATCACATGTGATGCCAATAAAAGATATCAACATCACATATGGGTATTGGAACTTCTTCATTATTCTTACAAGATTATTAATAAAACTATAAACAAGTTATTTCTATTAAAGAAGAATTTAAAAAAAATCATGTAAGGGAAAGAGTGCTGCTAATAAAAGTTGATTTCTTTTCTCCTTGTCCCCTATGCAATGTTGTCATTAGTATTGCCCTCAGTAGTTATGCCCCCTGTAGTTATGTCCCCAGTAGATGTGCCCCCGGTAGGTTTGCCCCCAGTAGCTATGCCCCCAGTTGGTGTGCCCCCAGTAATAAAGCCCCTGTAGTTATGTCCCCAGTAGATGTGCCCCCTGTAGTTATGCCTGCTGTAGATATGCCCCCAGTTGGTGTGCCCCCAGTAGTTATGCCCCCAGTTTGTTTGCCGCCCAGTAGATATGCCCCAGTTCCCCCTCTAGTAGCGCTGCTTACACACACAAAAGAGAAACAAAACAAAAAAGCACAATACTCACCTGACCCGCTCCTCCTTCCGGACCGCAGCCTCCGTCTAGTGCCCGCTCCTCGCAGCTATCGGAGAGACGTCATGACGTCTCTCCCATAGCGCACAGCCGCATACACTGCCTGAGCCGGAAGCTGGAGCTCAGGAGTGAGCGCCGGTTCCGGCTGCGCTTAGGGGGAAAGAGCTGGTGCCTGCTACTAACACAGTTTCAGCGGGCTCCCAGAATTTCCTTGGGTTAGGTGAGCGGAAGGAGGTGGAAACCCCCAAAGTGAGCAGCACCGATGGTGTAATGGTTAGCAGTACTGCCTCACAGCACTGGTCATGGGTTTGATTCCTACCATGCGCCTAACTGTGTGGAGTTTGTATATTCTCCCCGTGCCTGTGTGGGCTTCCTCCGGGTATCCTCCCGCAATCCTAAAATATACGGGTAGTACATTTAATTAGGCTCCCAATAAAATTAACCCTAGCGTGAATGTGTGTGTGTGTGTGTGTGTGTGTGTGTACATGTGATAGGGAATATACGTAGCGTGTAAGCTCCACTGGGGCAGAGACTGATGTGAATGGCCAAATATTCTCTATAAACTGCTGCAGAATGGGGGCCATTTTGAGTTGATCGCTAGCTGCCGTTGTTCACAGCGCAGCGATCAGACTAAAAATCTGCACTTCTGCGCATGCGTATGGTGCGCATTGTGCACTCGCGTCGTACTTTCACAAAAGCCAATGTAGTTTTACACAAGCTCTAGTGACGCTTTTCAGTAGCACTGCTGATCGTTGAGTGATTGACAGGAAGTGGGTGTTTCTGGGTGGTAACTGACCGTTTTCGGGGAGTGTGTGTAAAAATGCAGGCGTGCCAGTTAAAAACGCAGGAGTGGCTGGGGAAACGGGGGAGTGGCTGGCCGAACGCAGGGTGTGTTTGTGTCGTCAAAACAGGAACTTAATAGTCTGAAGTGATCGCAAGGTAGGAGTAGGTCTGCAGCTACTCTGAAACTGCACATTTTTTTTGTAGCAATGCTGAGATCCTTTCGTTCGCACTTCTGCTAAGCTAAGATACGCTCCCAGAGGGTGGTGGCTTAGCGTTTGCACTGCTGCTAAAAGCAGCTAGCGAGCGAACAACTCAGAATGAGGGCCCATATGCGTGCGCTATAAAAATAACTGGTAATAACTAATAATAGAGAAAAAAAACTGCATTTAAATGTAAACATCATGTCGTCCTAAACAACCATTGAAAAGCAATTTGACATAAAATGGATGCAAGGGGCCACATAACAAGCCATGTTTAGGGATAGCCATGCTTGAAAACAGACCGTGACATCACATTTGCGCTAAAAAAACAACTATTAGGTCACCTCTGCTTAAGCAGGGCTAGTCTTAAAACATGGATTTTCAGGGGGCAGCATTTAAATCTAGCTTTTACAACAGACCTGCTAACACGGTATGCAGTTAAAATACCGCCCGCTATCGCAATGCTGACTCCGTTATCCCGATGGATAGGTGTTTCTCCCTCTGTGGGTGTCTACGACACTCATAGAGGGAGAATAGAACCTGGCGAGCCCGCAAGGGGCCTCGAAGCGTTCACACCCTGCCGGAATTCTGGCGGACGGGATGCTGCCGTCGGCATAGTGACAGCCGGCATCCTGTACGCCGGGATACCATACCGATCCCGCTAACGCATGACAATCCTAAACAATGACATAGAGCATCCCTATCCTAACCCTCACCCTAGTACCCTAACCTAACCATAAACATTAGCCCTAACACCCTATAACTGATCCTAATAGCCTAACAACCCTAACCTAACTGTCATTCCAAACCTCTCCCTTACCATAACCCCTAATCTTAATATCTAAACCCCAGCCGCTAAACCGACCCTAATATACAAATATACAATCCCTAATACCCTAACACCTAAACCAAACTAAACCTAATACCCTACACCGATCCTCTAGACCACAGGTTCTCAAACTCGGTCCTCAGGACCCCACACAGTGCATGTTTTGCAGGTCTCCTCACAGATCACAAGTGAAATAATTAGCTCCACCTGTGGATCTTTTAAAATGTGTCAGTGAGTAATTAATACACCTGTGCACTTGCTGGGTTACCTGCAAAACATGCACTGTGTGGGGTCCTGAGGACCGAGTTTGAGAACCACTGCTCTAGACCACAGGTTCTCAAACTCGGTCCTCAGGACCCCACACAGTGCATGTTTTGCAGGTCTCCTCACAGAATCACAAGTGAAATAATTAACTCCACCTGTGGACCTTTTAAAATGTGTCAGTGAGTAATTAATACACCTGTGCACCTGCTGGGTTATCTGCAAAACATGCACTGTGTGGGGTCCTGAGGACTGAGTTTGAGAACCTATGCTCTAGACCACAGGTTCTCAAACTCGGTCCTCAGGACCCCACACAGTGCATGTTTTGCAGGTCTCCTCACAAAATCACAAGTGAAATAATTAGCTGCACCTGTGGACCTTTTAAAATGTTTCAGTGAGTAATTAATACACCTGTGCACCTGCTGGGTTACCTGCAAAACATGCACTGTGTGGGGTCCTGAGGACCGAGTTTGAGAACCACTGCTCTAGACTAACCCTTGTACCCTAACTCAAACCACTAAACCAGTCCTAATACTTTAACCCTAAAGGGCAGACTGGAAGGGCCATTTGGTTCTTATCTGCCATCAAATTCTATGTTTAGTGAAAACTATAATAGAAAGAGCACATGCCACAGAGCAGATGTGTATGGGTAGCATACTACCAGAGGATACTGTAACACTGACCCTATCCCTGTAACACTGACCCTATCCCTATAACACTGACCCTATACTATACACTGGCCCTGTCCCTGTAACACTGACCCTATACTATACACTGTCCCTGTAACACAACACTGGCACTATCCCTATAACACTGACACTATACTATAACACTGACCATATCCCTGTAAGGGTGGTATTCATTTGACCGGCGGTCGGGAGACCGACGGTGACATGACCTCCACCAACATCTCGCCCCCTCACTATTCCGGTGGTCGGCATGCCGACCAACAGGGACTATTTCCACTCGTGGGTGTCCACGATACCCATAGAGTGGGAATAGAACCTGTAGCCCGCAAGGGGCTTGCGGCACTCTCCCCTCCCCACCGGGATCCCGGCGTCCATATGCTGACCGACGGTCTTCTGAACGCCGATCAGCCATACTACACCGCCATGTAACACTGTCCCTGTCCCTGTAACATTGTCCCTGTCCCTGTAACACAACATTGACCCTGTCTCGGTAACACTGGCCCTGTTCCTGTAACACTGTCCCTGCACACTGTCCCTGTAACACTGTCCTTGTAACACAACACTAGCACTACCCCTATCCCTGTAACACTGACCCTGTCCCTGTGACAGTAACCCTATCCTATAACCGGGTGTAGTATGGTATGCCAGCGGCCGGGCTCCAGGCGACCAGCATACCGGCGCCGGGAGCCCGACCGCCGGCATACCGACAGTGTGGCGAGCGCAAATGAGCCCCTTGCGAGCTCGCTGCACTCGCCACGCTGCGGGCACGGTGGCGCTATTTATTCTCTCTCCAGGGGGGTCGTGGACCCCCACGAGGGAGAATATGTGTCAGTATGCTGGGTGTTGGGATTCCGGCGCCGGTATACTGTGCGCCGGGATCCCGACATTCGGCAACCAGAAGACCACCCCTATAACCCTATCCCTTTTACACTGACCCTGTCCCTATATCGCTGACCCTATCCCTGTAACGCTGACTCTATCCCTGTAACGCTGACCCTATACTATAACACCGACCCTGCCCCTGTAACTCTGACCCTGTTCCTATAACGCTGACCCTAGCCCTATAACGCTGACCCTATCCCTACAACACTGACCCTATCCCTGTAATGCTGAACCTATACTATAACACAGACACTCCCCCTGTAACTGATCCTGTCCCTATAACGCTGACTCTATACTTTAACTCTGACACTATCCCTATAACACTGACCCTATCCCTATATCGCTGACCCTATCCCTATATGTGACCCTATCCCTATAACGCTGACCCGATCCCTGTAATGCTGACCCTATCCCTGTATCCCTATAACGCTGACCCTATCCCTGTAACACTGTCCCCGTTCCTATAATACTCAGTGGTCCTCCTAGGATGAGTGATTGTCAGCTTGTGCTTGCAAGCAGCAATAACATGATTACATGCAATGACATGTAATCACAAGCACTGGCACATGCTGCTCACACAGAGTAGACACTCAGTACCCACTTTGTTAATTTTCTTCAGCCCTGCCCTACTCTCCCCACCCCAGCTACATGCACCCCCCTCCCCCATCCAAGATGCAGGCTGGCTTAGTTAGTTATTTTACATTTCAACCGCTACTTCTGTGCTGCTGGTGATGAGGTCTCCGGAGCCGCTAGTGATGGTGATGTGGCCTCTGCAGCCGCTGCTGATGGAGTGTCCGCTCCCACCGCTGATGGTGTCTGTAAAGCCGCTGCTGATGGGGACTCTGCCGGTGCCAACACTGATGCCTCTGCTGCGCACACAGTCTCTCCGCCACCTGCGCTCTGATAACCCTGCGGTGGCCGGCAATTAAGCAACATCTAGGCCCCGCCCACAGTACTTCTGACTGGCGCATGCGCAGTCCGCATATTCTGACTAAAATGGTGAAAAAACGGGAGAACCGGGCAGATTTGCAGGGCAGCTGGAGGTTGAGGTCAAAACCGGGAGCAGCGGGAGGGTAGGCATGTCTGGGTATAGACGGGTCCCTTGGGAGCCATGGGCACTTTAAGAGTTTAATAGTGTGGGCTGGATCCTCCCTATATGCCCCTTCTACCAGACTCAGTTTAGAAAATGTGCCCGGTGGAGCCGGTCACAGCTAGGGGAGCTCCTAGGAGTTCTTTTATTTTTATTAAGAGTTAGGCACAGGGAGGCTGCTGGCAATAGCCTCCCTGCTTCGTGGAACTTAGGGGGGGAGTAGGATCCAACCCTCTGAGGTTAATGGCCCCTATCTCCGCTGACAAGACACTGAGCTCCCGAGGGTGTCGATCGCAAGCCCTCGAGGCGACCGCTCGCTCCCGCAGCATTGCCGCCACTCCCTATCAGAGCCAGAAGACGTCGGTGGTGAGTTGGATGCCGGCGCCTCGACAAGCGGAGATCCGGTGAGAATGGCGACAACAGGGTGAGAGCTCCGGAAGGCTCAGCGGTACTGTGGTGCGGCGCTTTGAGGGGCGCCCTGGGCCAGCGCAATACCCTACAGGGACTCTGTACTGCTGCTAGTATGCAATACCTCAGGCCAATATAATATAATCCTTACAAGTGCTGGAAGATGCGCCATTTTAGGGGGCGGAGCTTCTCCTCAGAGTGGATCCAGCACTCACCAGTGCCATTTTCTCCCTGCAGATCACAGATCAGAGATGCTGACAGGGAGCGCTGACCCTCCACATATCTCCAGCTATCCTGTGCGGTACCAGGGTGTTATAGGGGGGGGGGGGGTTATTCACATTTAGGACTGGGTAGTCTATTAAGGTTACTCAGCGCCAGGCTTTTATTATATAACTGCCTACTGGGGCACTGTGTGTGCTGGCTTCTTAACTCTGTGTCTCTCTGAAGGTACTTGGGGGAAACTGTGTCTGGCATTTTCTTGTGTGTGTTTAAATACCTCACATTACCATGTCCAGGGACTCTGTGTCTTGTGCTGCAGAGTATGTATCTTCTCCAGAAGAGTCTTTTCCTTGTACTCAGGAATGCAATATACTGTCTCAGCTTTCTGAATCTGAACCCCAGTGGGTGGCTTCTATTAAGGGAATGATATCCCAGATTTCTTCTAGGATAACTCATAATGAGACTGAAACACAGGTTTTGGAAAAATCTGTACAGGTTTTGTCGTATTCTGCTAACAATTCTTCCTCAAAATCCCCTGGTACATGCCCAAAAAAGCGCACTCTTGCCCAGATAATGCAAGTCGACACAGATACCGACTCTGATATGGGAGACGATGATGGGGGATATATTGGGGGGAGGCATCCCTTCCTAAGGGGGTGCAACTCATGATTGAGGCCATTCGGAATGTTTTACACATTGCTGACAAGGTATTTGAACAGGTAGAGGAGGCTTACTTTACAGACAATAACAATAATAAGAAATGCAAAAAAAGCAATAAGAGCAGCTAAAATGGAAAATGAAAAGCAAATTGCTATAGAGAGTAAAACCAATCCTAAAAGGTTTTTTAAATACATAAACAGTAAAAAGTTAAAAAAGGAGAATATCGGTCCATTAAAAGATGAATTAGGAGAATTGATAAATGATGACGAAATAAAAGCGGAAATACTGAACAAATTATTTTCATCAGTATTCACCAGTGAAGAACTGATGGTGGGAGTAGAGCATAACAATTGTGACAGTAATGATTCATGGTTAGATACTTGTTTAAGCGAAGAAGTAGTCCGGGAGAGACTAAGCAAAATTAAGATTAATAAATCGCCTGGTCCTGATGGACTTCACCCGAGGGTTCTTATGGAGCTTAGTTCACAACTAGCACGACCACTATACTTGATTTTCAATAGTTCAATTAGATCAGGCATGGTACCGAAGGATTGAAGTATAGCTGAGGTAGTGCCATTATTTAAAAAGGGATCCAAAAATCTTCCGGGAAACTACAGACCAGTTAGTTTAACATCTATAGTGGGAAAATATTGGAAGGAATGCTAAGGGACGTCATACAGGAGTATCTAAAGTCCGCTAGGATTATTGGCAAGAACCAGCATGGGTTTGTGAGGGACAGGTCATGTCAGACTAACTTAATTAGCTTCTACGACGAAGTGAGCAATAATCTTGATCAAGGAAAAGCAGTGGATGTGGTCTTCCTAGATTTTGCAAAGGCCTTTGATACAGTTCCTCACAGGAGACTGATGATCAAATTAAAGGAGATTGGCCTAGGAAAAACTATTTGCACATGGATAAGCAGCTGGTTGGATAGCAGGGTACAGCGAGTAGTGGTCAATGGGAAGTCCTCAACCTGGTCCCCAGTAGTCAGCGGAATACCACAAGGGTCCATACTCGGACCACTACTGTTCAACATATTTATCAATGACCTAGAAATAGGCCTGGAAAGCACAGTGTCAATCTTTGCAGACGATACTAAACTGTGTAAGGTAATTAGTTCAGAATTGGTCCTTGCAGAATGATCTATCTAAACTTGAACTCTGGGCGTCTAAATGGAAAATGAGGTTCAATACAGACAAATGCAAGGTTATGCATTTTGGGACTAAAAACAAACTTGCATCCTACATATTAAATGGGGAGCGCCTAGGGGAAACAGAGTTGGAAAAAGATTTGGGGGTATTCATTGATAATAGGCTTAATAACCGTACACAATGTCAAAACGCAGTAAAGAAGGCAAGTAAGGTGCTAGCGTGGATAAAAAGGGGAATTGAGACAAGGGACTCGGATGTAATCATGCCGCTGTATAAGGCATTGGTACGTCCGCACCTATAATATTGTGTTCAGTTTTGGGCACCATTGTATAAAAAAGATCAGTGAACTCGAAAGTGTTCAAAGGCGAGCTACTAAATTGATTAAAGGCCTAGAAGTACTGGACTATAAGGAAAGACTTACTAGGCTGAATATGTATACCCTAGAAAAGAGGCACCTAAGAGGAGATATTATTAATATCTTCAAATATGTAAAGGGACATCACAAAGAGTTATCAGAGGAATTATTTATTAAAAGAACACAGTTTAGGACACGTGGGCACTCGCTGCGACTGGAGGAGAGAAAGTTCCGAACGCAACGGAGGAAAGGGTTCTTCACTGTTAGGGCAATCAGGATGTGGAATTCCCTGCCAGGGAAGGTGGTAATGGCGGACTCTGTAATTGGATTTAAAAAAGGAATGGATACATTTCTGAATGAAAAAGCTATCCAAGGTTATAATACTTAAAATATCAACGTGGTTAATCCGGGGGTAACATGAGTTATAGTAGCTAACTAGTCATAAAATATTATTTAGCAAGTATGTAGAATCATCACAACTTAAAACAGGTTGAACACGATGGGCAATTTGCCTCTATTCAACCTCAAATACTATGTTACTTACTTTCCCTGCGTCTAAGGAATTAAACGCATTATTTGAAAAATCATGGGAAAACCCAGAGAAAAAATTCCAGATTCCAAAGAGAGTTCTTATTGCTTTTCCTTTCCTGAAGAGGATAGGAAAAAGTGGGAAAACCCCCCTATTGTAGACACTTCTGTTTCTAGATTGTCTAAAAAGGTGGTTTTACCTGTCCCTCGGTCTACTGCTTTGAAAGAGCCGGCAGACCGCAAGATCGAGACTACGCTCAAATCCATATACACCGCTACAGGCGTGGCACTAAGGCCCACTATTGCTTGTGCATGGATTTCTAGGCTCTGTGTGGGGAAGGGTTGGATGCGTGGATTTCCACGGCAACCGCGTGGTAAATCAACCTTTCTTCCCTCAGTCACTCCGCCGACGAGGAAATATTATCCTACGTCTGCTATGCCATCCTTTCGGACCACGAAGGTTGAAAAGTCCAAGCCCCCTTCCACTTTCTTCAGAGGTGGTCGGGGAAAATCCAGAAAACCTGCACCATCAGGTTCGCAGGAACAAAAGCCTGGTTCTGTTTCCTCAAAATCCTCAACGTGACAGTGGACCTCCCAGCCTGGAGATCAGGCAGGTGGGAGTACGTCTAAGAAATTTCAGTCAGGTCTGGGCGTCATCACGCCTGGTCCCCTGGGTACAAGATATTATGTTCCAGGGGTACAGACTGGAGTTTCAAGAACTCCCACCTCTCAGATTTCAGGTCTGGAGGAGGGGGGATTTCTGGTATCCCTGGATATCAAGGATGCGTACCTCCACATTCCGATTTGGCCGCCTCACCAGGCTTACCTCAGATTTGCACTGTTGGACTGTCACTATCAGTTCCAGGCACTGCCATTTGGCCTATCCATGGCACCAAAGGTGTTCACCAAGGTAATGGCAGAGATGATGGTACTCCTACGCAAGCAGAGAGTGAACATAATTCCTTATCTGGATGATCTGCTGATAAAAGCATCTTCCAGGGAGAAGTTGTTGCAGAACATTGCTCTCACAACCCAACTACACCGGGATCACGGGTAGATCCTGAATCTTCCAAAGTCACATTTGGAGCCGACAAGGAGATTGTCTTTCCTAGGGATGATCCTCGACACGGAAGTGAAGAGGGTGTTTAAATCGGTGGAAAAGGCATTGGTGATACAATCAATGGTCCGGAATGTCTTGAAGCCTGCCTGGGTATCGGTTCATCAGTGCATTCGACTTCTGGGGAAGATGGTTGCCTCCTACGAGGCTCTACAGTACAGAAGATTTCATGCACGGTCCTTCCAACTGGATCTCCTAGCCAGGATTTCACTCCTATGGTGGCTACAAATGCCTCACCTTCTCGAGGTCCGCAGGTTCGGGATTCAGAACTGGATCCTTCTAACCATGGATGCAAGTCTCAGAGGTTGGGGCGCGGTCAACCAAGGGGAAAACTTCCAAGGAAGGTGGTCAAGTCTGGAATCCATCCTTCCGATAAATATACGTGTACAACGGCCTTCGGCAGGTGGCACATCTTCTACAAGATCAGGCCATTCAGGTGCAGTCGGACAATGTAACGACGATGGCCTACCTAAACCAACAAGTCGGGAACGAAGAGCAGAGCTGCAATGTCAGAGGTTACAAAGATCCTCCTCTGGGCAGAATGGCACGCAATGGCGCTATCTGCAATCTTCATTTTGGGTGTGGACAACTGGGAAGCGGACTTCCTCAGCAGACACAATCTTCATCCAGGAGAGTGGGGCCTCCACCCCAATGTGTTCGCAGAGGTGACAAGTCTTTGGGGTGTACCTCAAATCGACATGATAGCCTCCTGCCTCAACAAGGAGCTTTGCAGGTACTGTTCCAGGTTGAGAGACCCACAAGCAGTGGCGGTTGACGCACTGGTGGCTCCGTGGTTCTTCCAATCAGTGTATGTGTTTCCTCCACTTCCACTAATCCCAAGGATTCTCAAACTTATAACAAGAACAAGGGTTCAGGCGATCCTCATTGCTCCGGACTGGCCAAGATGAGCTTTGTTCGCGGAACTTCTGGAGTTACTGCTGGAAGATCTGAGGCCTCTTCCTCTTCGAGAGGACCTTCTGCAACAGGGGCCGTTCGCTTATCAAGACTTACAATGGCTACGTTTGACGGCATGGAGGTTGAACGCCAGATCTTAGCTCGGAAAGGCATTCAGAAATGGGTTATTCCTACCCTGATCCAGGCTAGGAAAGGAGTAACGTCTAAATATTACCACTGCATTTGGAAAAAAAATGTGTCTTGGTGTGAATCCAAGAAGTTTCCTATGGTGGAGTTTCAACTTGGGTGGTTTCTTCTCTTCCTGCAAGTAGGTGTGGATGTGGGCCTCCATATGGGCTCCATAAAAGTCCAGATTTCGGTGTTGTCCATTTTCTTCCAGAAACAATTGGCTACCGCCCTGGGGTTCAGACTTTCTTGAAAGGGGTCCTACACATCCAGCCTACCTTCGTGCCTCCTACGGCACCTTGAGATCTTAACGTGGTGTTGCAGTTCCTGCAATCGGATTGGTACGAGCCTTTACAGGAGGTTGAGGTCAAGTTTCTCACTTGGAAGGCAGTCACACTGTTGGCGTTAGCATCTGCTAGACATGTGTCTGAATTGGGGACTTTGTACTGCAAAAGCCCCTACTTCATTTTCCATGAAGATAGAGCTGAGCTCAGGATGCGTCAGCAGTTTCTTCCAAAGGTTGTATCGGCTTTTCCTATCAACCAACCTATTGTAGTGCCAGTGGCTAATGGCTCCTCAATTGCCTCAATTCCTTGGATGTTGTGAGGGCTTTGAAGATTTATGTGAAAAGAACTTCTTGTCACAGAAAGTCAGACTCTCTGTTTGTCCTGTATGATCCCAACAAAATTGGGTGTCCTGCTTCTAAGCAGACGATTTCTCGCTGGATCAGGTTCACTATCCAGCATGCTTATTCAACGGCAGGATTGCCATGTACAAAATCTGTTAAGGCCCACTCTACTCGTAAGGTGGGTTCTTCCTGGGTGGCTACCCGGGGTGTCTCAGCTTTACAGCTTTGCCGAGCGGCTACTTGGTCAGGGTCGAACATTCTAAGTTTTACACGTTCGATACTTTGGCCTCTGAGGACCTAAAGTTTGGTCTATCGGTTCTGCAGGAGCCTCCGCGCTCTCCATCCCGTACTGAGAGCTTTGGTACATCCCCATGGTACTAATGTGGACCCCAGCATCCTCTAGGACGTAAAAGAAAATAAGATTTCTCTGGCTGGGTCCACAGGATTATCCACAGGATAACATTGGGATATGGTTGAGCGACAGCGGAAATGGCACCAACACGGTCACGAGCTTTCTGGCCTCCCAGGATGCATCAGGGCTTCCCCATATAGTCCCACCCACTGACTCAGTCAAATCAGTTCTTTCCACAGCGACTTAGGCAGGAGCATTAGGTAGAAACCTATTTAGGCGATAAGAACACACATGCACACCCTTCCATACAAGAGGGAAGAGGCTTAGTGATTGTCAAGATCCTCAATTCAGGTGTGTCAGGGTGGGACCCCTGTGGATACCTGTGGACATAAGAGAAATCAGGTTATCAACGGTAAGTTCTTACCATAATGTCTATTTCTCTGGCTGGGTCCACAGGATTATCCACAGGATAACACTGGGATTCCCAAAGCCAGCCAGGACCTTTCGCCCGAAGTCTGCATCATGAGAGGCAAAAGTATCCAAGGCATAATATCATAATGTCTAATGAATGTGTTTATGGAAGACCATGTGGCTGCCTTACAAATCTGTTCTGCTGAAGTACCCTGTTGTGCTGCCCATGAAGGACCTACCTTACGTGTAGAGTGAGCAGAGACATTAGCCGGAGTAGGGAGATCTGCATGAGAATAAGCTTTTGATATTACCATTCGGAGCCATCTTGCCAGCGTCTGTTTACCAGCAGGCCATCCTCTTCTATGTAATCCGTAGAGGATGAAGAGAGAATCTGTTTTCCTGATGGCACTAGTACGATCTATGTAGATTCTTAAAGCTCGGACTACGTCCAGCGACGCTTCTCCCGCAGATAGTCCTGATACCTGAAAAGCTGGGACTACAATCTCTTCATTCAGGTGAAACTTTGAAACCACCTTCGGAAGATAACCAGATCTCGTTCTGAGAACTGCTCTGTCTGGAAAAAAACTTAGGAATGGAGACTTACACGATAACGCTCCTAAATCTGACACTCTTCTAGCTGATGCCATTGCCAGTAGAAAAAGTACTTTAGCCGTTAACCATTTAAGATCTGCTCTCTTAAGCGGTTCAAACGGAGGACCCTGGAGGAATTTAAGAACTAAATTCAAATCCCAGGGAGCTGCAGGAGGAACAAATGGAGGCTGAATATGTACCACTCCCTGAAAGAAAGTACGTACATCCTGTAAATCAGCAATCTTTCGCTGAAACCATACAGTTAATGTTGATACTTAAACTCTCAAGGAAGCAACTTTCAAACCTTTATCCAATCCTGCTTGAAGGAAATCCAAAATCCTGGATACTTTAAAAGATCTTGGATTCAAACTTTTTCCAGTACACCAATGAATATAGGCTTGCCATATTCTATGATACACACGAGCTGAAGAAGGCTTTCTTGCTCTAAGCATAGTTTGGATGACTTGTTTCGAAAATCCTCTAGCTTCTAAGATAGAGGTTTCAACAGCCACGCCATCAAAGACAGACGATCCAGATGGCTGTGCCAACAAGGACCCCGCATTAGTAGATCTGGATGTTGAGGGAGCAGTATTGGTGCTTCCACGGACATCCTCAGAAGATCTGTGTACCAATGCCTTCTTGGCCAAGCTGGAGCTATTAGAATTCTTGCTCCCTTGGCTTGCTTTATTTTTCTCACTACTCTGGGTAACAGAGATATTGGGGGGAACAGATATGCCAGATGAAATTTCCATTCTACTGACAGTGCGTCTACAAGGACGGCTCCAGGATCCTTTGTTCTCGATCCGTACTTCGGAACTTTGATGTTTAGACGAGACGCCATGAGATCTATCTCTGGTAGACCCCATCTGTTCACTAGTGTCTTAAACACTTCTGGGTGTAATGCTCATTCGGTTTCCTGAATGGTGTGTCGACTGAGAAAATCTGCTTCCCAGTTAAGAACACCTGGGACAAACACTGCTGACAATGCTGAGAGATGGAGCTCTGCCCATCTTAGAATGGGCGTTACTTCCTCCATCAATCTTTTGCTGTGAGTTCCTCCTTGATGATTGAGGTACGCTACTGCTGTCGCATTGTCTGAGCAAATCTGGACCGGTCTTCCTTGCAGACTGTCCTTTGCCTGAGCTAGAGCCATATAAATGGCCCTTATTTCCAACAGATTTATTGGCAGGCGACTTTCCATTGCGGTCCATTTTCCCTGGAACCAAAGGCTTCCGAGTACCGCACCCCAGCCTTGCAGACTGGCATCTGTTGTCAGGACTTGCCATTCTTTTATCCAAAAGGGTCTCCCCTTGTTTAAATGGTCTGTCTGTAGCCACCACGCTAGAGACCTTTTTACGTTTACTGGAAACTTTATCATCTGCTTCTTTATCGTCTGATGATTTCCGTTCCATTTGGTCAGAATAAGGTGCTGCAATGGTCTGGAGTGTAATTGCGCATATTCCACCATGTCGAAGGTTGATACCATCAGACCCAACAGTCGCATTGCTGCATGGACTGACATTGTCTGGGCGTGCAATGCTTCCTGAGCCATGACCTGCACCTTGACTATCTTTTTCTCTGGTAAGAGAACTTTCTGTAGGTCTGAATCCAATATGGCCTCCAAATGAACCATCCGCTGTGACGGATTCAGGGACGACTTTTCCCAATTTATGAGCCACCCGTGTCTCTGTAAACAAACTATCGTCTGTTGAAGATGGCTCAAAAGTAAATCCTGCGAATGTGCTAGGATTAACAGGTCGTCGAGGTATGGGAATATTCTTATCCCCTGTTTGCGCAGACAAGCTGCCATAACCACCATAATTTTGGTAAACACCCTGGGTGCTGTTGCTAGCCCGAAGGGCAAAGCTCGGAACTGAAAATGTTCCCTGAGGATGGCAAACCTGAGGTAACACTGATGAGACAGTGCTATAGGCACATGTAGATACCATGTAATCTCCCGGTTCCATAGCCAACCTTATGGAGCGTAACGTCTCCATGTGGAACCATGGGATCCAAATGTATTTGTTCAACATTTTCAGATTGAGAATTGGTCGAATTGACCGATTTGGCTTCTGGATCAGAAATAGATTGGAGTAAAACCCCTGTCCTCTCTGTGATGGCGGTACTGGAAAAGGAAGGAGTCGGCCCCCAACCCTGGAATCCTCCAGGCGGAGGCCCGTCTATTCAGGCTGATTGTTTCTGTTCAGGCTTGGAAGCTGGCTTTTTGCTAGCCCACTGCTTCCTACCCCTGGTTTTGAATTGGGGTTGCTTAGACTCCTCTTTAGCTTTCGTTTTGCTTTGCCAGTGAAATGAGCGAAACTTTGAACCTTTAGACTTAGGGTTATAAGTAGCCGGAAATCTGACCTTCTTTGATTCTAGGATATCAGATAATGGTTTCCCAAACAATATATTACCAATGAAAAGCAATGATTCCAATTCTTTCTTGGATTGCGCATCTGCCTTCCAGGTACGTAGCCAAACTGCTCAGCGAGCGGCTACTGTCAAGGTTGAAGCTTTAGAAGCAACTGTACCTATATCAATTGCTGCTTCTTCCAAGTATTGGGCAGATTGTCTTAAACGGCTTTAATGATACTCTTGCTCCCTATTAGGTGAAGAGATGTCATTCTCTAGTTCCTCTATCCATTCGCCCATTGCCTTTGCTATCCAGGCCGAAGCCATAGCAGGTCTTACCACTGCTCCTACTAGAGAAAATACATTTTTCAAAAAGCTATCTACCCTTCTGTCTGTGACATAATTTAGCGAGGTAGATGACAGTGGTAAAGCAGATTTATGCACAAGTCGCAGTACATGTGCATCTACTTTTGGAGGAACTTCTCTTTTCGAACAATCCGCAGCTGGAAATGGATAATAAGAATTAAATTTTTTCGGAATCTTATACTTCTTACTGGGCGTCACCCAAGACTCATCCATCATTTTCCGTCAGCTCATCTGATGCTGGGAATTCAGTTCTAACTGATTTTGTTCGCTTAAACACAGGTGCTTTAGACTTTAACTCTGTCTTGGCTGGCTTTTCCAAAGAGAGAACAGCCTTCACAGCATCAATAAGTTCAGCTACATCCTCTGAACTAAAACTCTGCGACTGATCATCATACGGAGTATTTGAATATACTGTATCATCATCTGTTATATCATCTTGTGTAGTCTGCCACATAGACGCATCTGTCTTAGTCTAACCTGTCCCTTGGTTGCTTGTAGAGGCTACTGGAACCAAGCCGTAGAAAGGGAGCTGCATGTATGGGTTGATAGTGTAACCTAACCCTTGAGGTGGTGCTACCGGAGTTAACCTGTCCGCTATTGAAGATAAAGTCTTTGCGAACATATTCCATGGTGGTTCTGTTGGTGGTTGAACAAACTCCTGCTTTTTACTTTGCTGAAAAGCAAAACAGTTCGCACACAACCCCTCATAAGTGACCAATTGGTCCATACCAATTAACCCTGTCTTAAAAGATAAGCATGTTAGGGATATAGGAGTGCTGGATAAATTCTCCTTGTCACTTTTGCCGCTCACAGACATGGTAATAATCTGTTAATGACTACACAATTTGTGACTGAAAATCACCTATATATGAGTATATAGAAGCGAGATAAATCTAACCACAGCCGTGCACCTGAATTGAGGGTCAGAACAGGACTGACAACATAGAAAAGTCAGCACACATACTAGCAGTCAGTCACTTGTTAAGGCATTAGACATTGTCAAATGAGAATACAACCCCCATAACAACTTACAAGTAAGTAGGAAAATTGTACTTCTGTTTCAACTGGTTCTTTTTTAACATAACATGCAGAAAACAGTAATATACAGATCTCATATGCAATATGTACTAAAAATTAACAATTCATACTAACAAGTAGAGAGAATTTTTAGTACTGTATACCCTTCCTCCGTAGAGCGGGATACAGGGAGACTCACCACACTTCCATATCCAAGCAAATGCGCTCGTAAGACTGGATTCAGACGCTACTGATGTACACTACCGCTCCTGATAACTGATAACGGACACAGTCGCTCCTGACGGACACGGACGCTCAGCGACTTCCACGTGTATGCAGACGCTAAGGCCTGCGACTCGGTCTAGGCGGGATCTGTACACAACCGCAGCGTCTAAGCTGCGACCGAGTACCCTCGTGTTAGCGTCTGAGACGGAAGTGAGGTCATTTAGTTCATGGACGGGAGACACGCGGAAACTGGTCATGAACTCGGAGGAGGGGCGGCCAGGAGAGCGTCTGAATCACCCTGTTGACTTAAACGCTAAGGATCGCAGCCTCTACCTAGTCCTGGCGTCTATGATCCCTAGAGCGTACCGCTGTCGCACATCATGTTCGATGATGTTCGGCACATCATGTTCGCATGTTCGGCACATCAACACACTGTTTGTAGTCTCCACCAAAACAGTGTAGCTGTGTCCGGATCCCTCTAGTAAGAGGAAATCCATAGACTTACCTTCCCCCTCATGCTCCGGCCACAGCCTGGTTACGTCTGCTGGGCCTGCTAGAACATCCGACACAGACGCCTGTCGAGACAGCACTGTACTGCGAAGGTAAGTGTGGTACCCGCGTTCGGGGTACCCCTGCTGTATGCTATTGTGGCCATAAGGGTAGCCAGTGCTGCCTGAAGAGACTGGGGAATAACTGACACTGACAGGGTTAATTCCCCCCCTCTGGGAGTCGGACACTGGGACCCAGGGCAGTCTGGCCATCCTTCCCGAGAGCGGGAAGCCCTCGGGGATGGGGATTGGCCGAGAGGAAGCTGCGCGCAAAAAGGGGAGAAGGAGGAGCAGAGGAGAAGCGTGTCTGAACGCGGTTGGAGAGGGAGCCGCGAGAGAGCCCGAGGTCGCCAGCTGTTGAGAGCCGCCGGGCAGGGAGAAGAGAGCCGCAGTGAGCGTGGAGCTGACAGCAGCCGGGTGTGTGAAGGAGCGGAGACGCGGCTGGCGGCAGCGCACAGCCGCCCATCACAGCCGCATTCACGGACGGAGAAGCCGAAGCCTCCCGGCAGCCGCTCCGGTGCCCAAACCGCTGCGCTGATATCCACCACAGACAGGGGGAGAACCAGGGAGGAGAATAACCGCAGCCAGCAGACGGGAGATCACTGTCAAGATATTTCTTACCCTCAGGTTTTATTGCCGTCTAAATGAATGTCCCTACATGTAATGTATCTGATTGTTTGATCCAGCCGTAGTTATACTTTTGAGATATCTAAGCTGTGAGCATTGTTAGAGGCAGGGAAAGAAGCAGGATATTGTAATACTGTTCAACCTATGCCACTGTGTTTTATGAGAATTGCGTTATGGCGGTGACTGATATCTTCAGTGCAATAAATGGTTGTCACCGCCTCCACGTGTAGTGGTTATTGGGTATAGTGCGTTTGGGTTGCCCATCCGGGGTTCTCCTGGTCCTTCTGCCCCAGCCTCACAGGTGACGAGAAGGATAGTCGCTAGTCTCGACATCGTTGAATAGTCGGTATTGCCGACCACTAAGACGACCGAGCTTCAGGTACCAACCACTTTATAGAGATATTACATTTGGCGTCCGCGAACAGGATCGTTTCAAGATGTCGAACCCAGACATTCCGGAGTCATCCTCGGCACAGGGACAACCACAAGCGGCACCCGGAAACCCGACAGGGACAACGGCATCACCTATCACCATGCCAGATTACTTTGGGGCCCCATGGTTGCCGACATACGCAGGAAAACAAGTCCCTGGCTCAAGTACTTTCAAGGCATTCAAAGATAAAATGCTCTCCATGTTTCGCCTATATACGCTCACGGAAGAACAAAAAGTAGAGATCCTGAAGGGACAATTAACCGGCCCAGCACTGAGGGAGGTAGAAGCATGGGAGGATGCAGAGAAGAAGAGTGAAGATTGTATACTCCAGAAATTAAGGAACATATTTGAATGCAAAACGGTAGCAGAACTAAAGAGCCGTCTGTATGCGAGAAAGCAACGACCAGGTGAATCTTTACGGGAATTTGCACTAGGCCTACAGGAAGCCTTGAGGGCTGTACGAACACTGGATCCACTAAATGTCGGACTGACCGATGACACCCTAATTAATGTATTTATTGAGGGAGCGCAAGGCGAAGCAATTCGGTCACAATTACGAATGTGGAGATGCCAAAAGCCAGAAGAAGAACTCTACAGATATTAGGAGTGAATCAGGGCGAAGGGACTGAAGATGATGAAGCACCAAGGAAAGTGTACGAAGGAAGCCTCCAGAGCATCCCTCCGTACAAGAATGTAGATGCCACCACCCGAGCGGGGGCAGTCCTTCAGCAGGCACAAGCCCCACCAGGGCCAGATCCTATCGAAGCCCTGAACCGACAGATGTCAGAAGTGACGCTCAGCCTGTCCCGGATGAGCCAGAGGCTAGAAGAACTCGGCAAAGAACCAAGCGGAAGCCGACGCAGAGAATGGCGTCAAGAACGCGGTGGAAGAAGCCGCCCTCGATGGGAGGTCACGAGAGAGTCCGCCCGACGGCCTACCGATCAGTTTGACCCACAGGGTCGACCGATTTGTAGGGGATGTCACCAGAGCGGACACATTGAACAGAACTGGCCGCTTGACCCTTTAAACGGGGGAACCTCGAGGCGAGGGACCGACCGACCCTCGGGAGGAGAACCACTGACAGGTCCACCGTCACAGGATTGGTGGCCCCAGTATGTAGGAGAGTGCCCCCACCTTAACATCCGTATCAATGGGATCGAGATACCAGCTCTCTTGGATACGGGCTCACAAGTCTCTACAATCCGACTCACGGAGTTCCTTCAACACTGGGATGAAGCCACCATTGTGTCCCCACCCGCTACATGGCTCCACCTGCTAGCCAGCAATGGACAACCCATTGCCTTCCAGGGCTACTGGGAAGCCAATGTGGAAGAAGGAAACGCCGCCTTGACCCGCCAAGGATACCTCATCACCACCGCGCCTAGCACGCACTTGCCACCCGTGATCCTGGGCATGAACATTCTGAGAAATTGTCCAGAGAAGCTAGTAGAAGCCCTACAACATGAGATGAAGACTGTGGCCCGATGGAACGAAAGGCCCTGCAACAGACCGTCAAAGTGCTGGAGGGCCAAAGGAAATTTGTCAATGGTCAGGGTGAGATTGGAAAGGCCCGAAATCACCGACCGCCAACCTGTTCTGCTGAGACCGAACTCCGAGCAAGTGGTGTGGTGCAAAACAAGAATTGGTCCGGGGGGAAGAGATTACGAGGCTCTGGTGGAACCCTGTGACTGGGATGGATGGCAGCCGTTTGCTGTGGCGAGAACACTAGACAAAGTGGTACACGGGAGGGTACCAGTCCATCTTCTGAACCCACACTCGTATGCCATCAAACTCTACAAGTACTGTCCGGTGGCGAAGGTCAGTTGGATCGACTTCCAAGACATCGTGGGACAGGGTGTAACCGCAGCTCAATCAGGGGCGGCAGACGAAGAAACGTCAGTGACTGAGGGAGAACCTCCATGGTGGGCCGAGATCCAGATCGGTGCTGCTGACACCCCTGCTGATAAGAGACGGAGTACTACAGATTGTGCGACGCAACGCTGCTGCATTCAGTCAACATCCTTCTGATTTTGGGCAAGCGGATGAAGTGTATCACCACATCCCCACGGGGACGACCCCTCCTATCAAGGAACGGCACCGACCCCTCCCTCCGGCCATGTACCAGCCAATGAGGAACATGATCGCGGAGATGAAAGAGGCTGGAGTTATCCGTGAAAGCCACAGCCCATGGGCCGCTCCACTGGTTATAGTAAAGAAGAAAGATGGTAGTCTACGCTTCTGCGTAGATTATCGCAGGCTCAATGCTGCAACTCACAAGGACGCCTACCCGCTTCCCCGAATCGAAGAATCTCTGACGGCCTTAAAGACGGCAGCGTATTTCTCCACACTGGACCTCACCAGTGGTTACTGGCAGGTCCAAATGGACCCCGAAGACATCGAAAAGACGGCTTTCACTACACCAATGGGCTTATTCAAGTTTATAAGGATGCCGTTCGGGCTCTGCAACGCTCCGGCCACCTTCCAGCGCGTCATGGAGCACTGTCTCGGACACCGCAACTTCGAGATGGTCCTGTTGTACCTTGACGATGTGATAATCTTCTCAAGAAACTACGAGGACCATCTGCGACATTTGGAAGAAGTGTTCCAGCAATTGACCCACTGCAGTCTGAAGCTTAAACCGAACAAATGTCACCTGCTCAAGCCCAAAGTCCAGTATTTTGGACATGTCGTTAGCGCTGAGGGCGTGATGCCTGATCCAGAGAAGATCAGAGTCATTCAGGACTGTGCCAGTCCCCAAGACCGTCAGGGATGTCCGAAGTTATCTGGGATTCGTGGGCTACTATAGACGCTTCATTGAACAATTTGCCGCAGTGGCGGCCCGTTGCACGAATTACTCAGAGGCCAATCGGGTCATGAGCGAAGAGGGTCGTCTTTGGTGTGTTGGGGAGAGGAACAGCAGCGAGCCTTTCACCGGTTGAAGACGTCCTTAATCGAAGCCCCGTTGTTGGCCTATCCTGATTATGAACAACCATTTCAAGTGTACACAGACGCCAGTCACCGGGGGCTAGGAGCCGTGCTCTCTCAGGTACAGGACGGGCATGAAAGAGTGATCGCATACGCCAGCCGGGGCCTCCGCAAGACTGAGCAGAACTGTGAGAATTACAGCGCCTTTAAGCTGGAGTTGCTCGCCCTCATCTGGGCCGTCACCAAGAAATTTAAACATTATCTGGCCGCCACGCCGTTCGTCATCATGACGGATAATAACCCACTGGCACATCTGTTGTCAAAGTCGAAAAATATCATGCTTCACGTTGCCATATGTTAACCCCATGCGCTTGCCCGCTGCACGTGCACATTCTCTCCCGTGCGTGCGCATATTCGCAGTTGCGTGACGGCGCCTCCACGGACATGCGCTCAAGCGCGTGGTATGTGCATTTATGGTAGGGTTTGTGTGCGTCTGGCGGGCGACTCAATTGTCACATAGTTAATCCAAATAGTGCATTTTTTAGGTTATGGTCTCCTTAATAATATCAGTAAGTTTGTTTAGTGTAACTGGTTATGGACAGAGAAATCCCTCTTTACATGATACGAAGGGTCAGACAGGTTTTGAGCAGTGGTGTTTGGTATGCAACGGTAGAGTATATTATTAGAAACATTCCGGTATTGGTTTGAGAGAAATTAATCGCTCCTGCGTATAGTTATGTCTATAAATAGTTTCTGGACATTTACTGTATTTGCGGTTCATTGTCCATGTGGTAGGAATCCTGAGATTCCCTCCCACCTGAGCAGTCTGGAATAGTCACAGCCCACCTGTTCAAACAAACCTATGACCTTTTGTTATAGTGTGAAGACAGATTCCTGTGTCCAATGAACAATGAGATATAGGTCCCTTTGTAGTGTACTGTATGCAGTGTATATAAGGAACAGCCAGTTTGGGCCAGTTTAGTCTACTCTCCACAAAAGGTTTTCATCACTGACTAACTATGGAGCTGGTGACCAGGACTGCGCAGCGATCATTCCCCAGTGTGTAAGTTTTTCTCTGTAACCAACTTGTTCTCTGTTTGTATTTGCCATACTCTCTCTCTCTCTGTTATTGTTAAACTGTTGTATATTGTATATGTGTAGTTATCATGTTTAGGTATTGATGTTAGTCTGTAGTGTATAAGATGTTAACTGTATTTTTCCCTTTTTGCATAACTAAATCTCGTTAGTAAAGGTTTTGGAACCTTAGCAAGGTATTGTGTGTTTATTACATTGCTGAGGGTATTTGGAGCGTCTCAATCGCTCAAGCAGCTTTTATATTAACAAGGTTAAGAAGGTCTATAAGCAGTACATTATTACAGTGTTACAGTACCAAGGTATACAGTGTGAACATATTCTGTGTTTAAAGTTTATAAAGGTTGCTGTTTGTGTGTACGCTCGCTGTGTGTATTCCGTACACCCAGCGTAGCGTGTGTACGTAATTTGCGTACCACGTGCGAGGCCTTCATACGCAAATAGCGTACGGAGGGCGTAGCACGTGCACGTGGTTTAGCGGCCATTACGGCTACACGGTATTAGTATATAGCTAATGTTAAAAGGTAGATAACGGACTCTATCACTATCTACTGCTAAGCTCGGAGCTCTTGAACAGAGATGGGTATCCCGACTAGCAAATTTCCGGTACACCGTATCCTACAGAAGTGGGAAGTCCAACGGGAATGCTGACGCCCTCTCCCGATTACCCACTGTAGATGTCGCGGAGGAAGAGAGAGATGTGGATGAGGATGTCGAAACCCCGGTGTTTAAAGTCTCTCGAAGAGGACGAACGGTCACGTCAGACCCCCTATCCGTCACCGGGCCTCTAAGGGTGGACAACGCCCTACTGGATGCTCCCACAGTCGATTGGCGCGAGAAGCAGCGGAGGAGTCCAGTGCTGAGGGAACTTGTGGCCTTGTTGCACCAGCAACGCCAGTTGACCCGGATCCAATGTGCCAAAGCTGGCCCAGAATTGATCAAGTTACTACGGCATAGGGACCGCATTCACCTGGAGGAGGGGATCCTAGTGCGCACCAGCATAGATCCGAGTACTCACCAACCAGTTACTCAGGTGGTTGTCCCCAAAGATCAAGCCACTCTTCTGCTCACGGCCTACCATGACAAATCCGGACACTTCGGCACTCAAAAGACTGAAGCCATCCTACGCACACGGTATTTCTGGGTGGGCATGCGAGAAGATGTGGAAAGATGGTGCCGTGACTGTGTTCCCTGCACAAGGAAAAGGCAGGCCGACGCTACCCAAAAGGACTTTCTGCATCAAGAGCCAACATCCACTACAAATCGTTGCCCTGGATCATGTGAAATTGGAGTCGAGCCCCAATGGATATCTTTATGCCCTTACAATAACGGACCATTACAGTAAATTCCTAGTGACCGTCTCGGCCAAAGACCTCACTGCTAAAACCATGGCCGAACTGTTTTTGAAGCACTGCCAGGCCTTATGGGTATCCAGGCTACATCTTGACCGACCAAGGCCCTGCCTTTGAGTCGCAGTTGTTTCACGAACTGTGTTCCTACTATGGCTGTCGAAAAGCTCGGACAACAGCCTATCACCCGCAGGGGAATGGATTGTGTGAATGAGCTAACCAGACCCTCATCGGGATGCTCCGGAGCCTGGTGGCAGAAGATCGCACTAAGTGGCCGACTGTACTCCCCGAATTAACTTATCTCTATAACAACACTGAACATTGCTCTACCGGCTTCACGCTGTACTACCTCATGTTCGGCCGACGAGGCAAGTTACCCCAGGACCTGGAATTAGCCCCTGCTGTGGTCCCTCACGTCGACCCAAAGACCGACTGGGTCCGTGAGCACCAGCGGAGGATAGAAGCTGCCCGAGAAATTGTAACAAACAGAGTGGAGCATGCCCAGCAGCGCCAGGAGATGAACTACAATGCCCACATCCGACCGGAGGCATTGAAGACTGGAGACCTTGTCTGGAAAAAACGGAATCACTGCACCAGCAAGCTTGACGCTATGTGGGAGAGTTTGCCCGTACGTCGTGGTGAGTGCTCCTGAGGGCGACCGATACACCTACAAGATCCGTAAGGGCCTGGAAGGTCCAGTCAACGTGGTACCAAGAGACCAACTCAAGCTTTGTACCGTAGAGTTACCGACGAGGAGCGCTGATCCACCTGTGGCAGAGGGACAGGAGACTCTGGGGGGCATACCCTTACACGATCCCGTGGAGCTCTTAGTATTTATGGGTGGTCTACCACCACCGCATCCAGCCCTGCCCGTAGCTCCAGACCCGTTGGTTGCCAGGCCTGTTGAAAGCTTGGATCGACCTAACCTAGTTACCGCTCCTAGCGAGAGCGACTTTCTCGAAGTTGAGACCAGAAGGTCGGGACGTAGCACACAAGGCGTCCCGCCTTTAAGGTATAGAGAGTAAACTGTTAACTGTTTCTTTGTATGGTTATACCTGAGTCGGTTGCACTTGTTTAATGTTCTTTTGAATTGAAAGACTCATGTTAGAGACTTTAGTTTACTGGTATATGCATGAGGACACGCATTCTTCTACCAGGGGAACATGTGGTACCCGCGTTCGGGGTACCCCTGCTGTATTCTATTGTGGCCATAAGGGTAGCCAGTGCTGCCTGAAGAGACTGGGGAATAACTGACACTGAAAGGGTTAATTCCCCCCCCTGGGAGTCGGACACTGGGACCCAGGGCAGTCTGGCCATCCTTCCTGAGAGCGGGAAGCCCTCGGGGACGGGGATTGACCGAGAGGAAGCTGCTCGCAAAAAGGGGAGAAGGAGGAGCAGAGGAGAAGCGTGTCTGAACGCGGTTGGAGAGGGAGCCGCGAGAGAGCCCGAGGTCGCCAGCTGTTGAGAGCCGCCGGGCAGGGAGAAGAGAGCCGCGGTGAGCGTGGAGCTGACAGCAGCCGGGTGTGTGAAGGAGCGGAGACGCGGCTGGCGCCAGCGCACAGCCGCCCATCACAGCCACATTCACGGACGGAGAAGCCGAAGCCTCCCGGCAGCCGCCCCAGTGCCCAAACCGCTGCGCTGATATCCACCACAGGCAGGGGGAGAACCAGGGAGGAGAATAACCGCGGCCAGCAGACGGGAGAGGCTGCTGCTGCAACAACAGTCCAGAGGCAATAAGGACACTCACCACCAGATCAGGTACCCGGTCTCCCCTCTATTTCTACAGATTTATATGTCGTGGGGCCTGTCACCAACAGGGTCCCCTGAGTGAGAAGGGGGACGCCCCTTTTCTTAAATATTTCAGGCACAGTTGTTTTAACTCCCCTGTTTGCCTCCTGCCAGCTAGAGCTATTGTTCATCCCATCAGCTTCTATAATGAGGCTGCATGTTAGAAGTGACAATGTCATAAGCCTTGGAGAGAGATAGCTGTACTTATGCTGAGTTCTTATTGGAGATAATCCAGTTTATGGACTTACCTTTATGTGGATACAAATACGGTTTGTACCGTTAACCATTGCTGCTACGTTATATCACCTACAGTTAGTTCCGCACAAGGTTCTCTGAATACCTACCTTACGTCCACTGACGTCTCCCAGGAGTTCTCTGCTAGAGTGCTAGCGCCTTATAAAAGAGACACTGACCGCAAACACCCACTGAGGCAGGAACTGAACATTAGTGCTTGGCGTACAACGCCATCTTATGGACAGTTTAGAAAGTGCTTTCAGATCACTATCAAGATATTTCTTACCCTCAAGGTGTTATTGCCGTCTAAATGAATGTTCCTACATGTAATGTATCTGATTGTTTGATCCAGCCGTAGTTATACTTTTGAGATATCTAAACTGTGAGCATTGTTAGAGGCAGGGAAAGAAGCAGGATATTGTAATAATGTTCAACCTATGCCACTGTGTTTTATGAGAATTGCGTTATAGCGGTGACTGATATCTTCAGTGCAATAAATGGTTGTCACCGCCTCCACGTGTAGTGGTTCTTGGGTATAGTGCGTTTGGGTTGCCCGTCCGGGGTTCTCCTGGTCCTTCTGCCCCAGCCTCACAGGTGACGAGAAGGATAGTCGCTGGTCTCGACATCGTTGAAGAGTGGGTATTGCCGACCACGAAGACGACCGAGCTTCAGGTAAAAACCACTTTATAGAGATATTACATAAGCGTTGTTGCGACCCGGTGTGGAGTTGTTGGAGCGACTCTTTCCAGTATGCGTTTAAGACGCTGTTAAGAAATGTCGCTCAAAAAACATAGTAAGTCTATAAAAATAACATAATAAAAGCTTCAGGCTGCTTTATTCACAGCAGCCCTGTGACCCTGCGGCTTCCTGCCGCACCAAGCAAAAAACTGATTTGACTGAGTCAGTGGGTGGGATTATATGGGGAAGCCCCGATGCATCCTGAGAGGCCAGAAAGCTCGTGACCTTGTTGGTGCCATTTCCGCTGTCGCTCAACCATATCACAATGTTATCCTGTGGAAAATCATGTGGACCCAGCCAGGGAAATAGACGTTATGGTAAGAACTTACCGTTGATAATGTGATTTCTCTTATGTCCACAGGTATCCACAGGGATCCCACCCTGACGCACCTGATTTGAGGAGCTTGACAATCACTAAACCTCTTCCCTCTTGTATGGAAGGGTGTGCATGTGTGTTCTTATCGCCTAAATAGGTTTCTACCTGATGCTCCTGCCTAAATCACTGTGGAAAGAACTGATTTGACTGAGTTAGTGGGCAGGACTATATGGGGAAGCCCCGATGCATCCTGGGAGGCCAGAAAGCTCATGACCGTGTTGGTGCCATTTCCGCTGTCGCTCAACCATATCACAATGTTATCCTGTGGAAAATCATGTGGACCCAGCCAGAGAAATAGACGTTATGGTAAGAACTTACCGTTGATAATGTGATTTCTCTTATGTCCACAGGTATCCACAGGGATCCCACCCTGACGCACCTGATTTGAGGATCTTGACAATCACTAAACCTCTTCCCTCTTGTATGGAAGGGTGTGCATGTGTGTTCTTATCGCCTAAATAGGTTTCTAGTACTTTCTACCTGATGCTCCTGCCTAAATCGCTGTGGAAAGAACTGATTTGACTGAGTTAGTGGGCGGGACTATATGGGGAAGCCCCGATGCATCCTGGGAGGCCAGAAAGCTTGTGACCGTGTTGGTGCCATTTCCGCTGTCGCTCAACCATATCCCAATGTTATCCTGTGGATACTTGTGGACATAAGAGAAATCACGTTATCAACGGTAAGTTCTTACCATAACGTCTATTTTAATTACCTACCAGTAAATCCTTTTCTCGTAGTCCGTAGAGGATGCTGGGCGCCCGCCCAGTGATTCGTTCTCCTGCAGTTGTCACTTGGTTCAGTACTACCTTGTTACTTGGTTAAGTAGTGTTGTTCAGCTGTTGATGATTTGTTCAAGCTAGTTAGCTTGGTTTGCTTTGTCATGTGTGAGCTGGTGTGAATCTCACCACTATCTGTGTATTTCCTTCTCTCGAAGTATGTCCGTCTCCTCGGGCACAGTTTCTAGACTGAGCCTGGTAGAAGGGGCATAGAGGGAGGAGCCAACCCACACTATTAAACTCTTAAAGTGCCCATGACTCCCAAGGGACCCGTCTATACCCCATGGTACTAATGTGGACCCCAGCATCCTTTACGGACCACGAGAAAAGGATTTACCGGTAGGTAATTAAAATCCTATTTTTACCATTGTGAAAAGAAAAACAGGTACAATACACATACAACACAGCCTGAAACACAATACAAGCCTGCCCTATTGCATGTGAGAGGAGACACAGGAGAGAGGACACCAGCGCACCCAGCGCTGCACAGCCCCAGTGAGGTGGTCAGCGTTTTATACAAACAGTGAGTCTGTCTAATGAAAAATCCCTCAGAGGGATGATATTTGTGCACAAAATAGCGGCTCTCCCCCTCTACACCCTGTACCAGTGATCCAGCGTGTGACCGTTATGAAGCTGTGTGAGGCTGGTGCTGCTTATGCAGGGGAAGGCGACAAAATGCTGCTGAGCCCGCTCTGATGTAGCTCCGCCCCCGCTATGGCGCCGGAGCTACAGTGCATGTTTTATACTGGCCAGGTTACCTAAATGTTAATAACCTCACATATATGCTTGGTACCATGAAATAAGCCAGTCTCACGCAGGGGTCAAAGCGAGTCTCCCCCGGGAGCGACCCGTACGCCTAACCCACGCTTTTGCCACACAGTGAACTGTGGGACACCCCTAACGGGTTCCCCAGTGTGTACTCACCACCGATGATCACCTTCAGGCAGCGTTAGGGGTGTGCGGCATGCTGTGGCTGCGACAGCCAAGGCGCCATGCCCCGCTGAACAAACAGCCCCTCAGGATAGTGGTCCTGCAGCGGGGAAGCGTCTCTGCACCTCAAGAGGCTGGTGACCATTTCTCCCCTAACTCCCACGGTGCAGGTATGCTGCTGCCCAGACAGCATACCGAAAGAAATAAAAGTTTAAAAGATCTTGAAGAAAAACTCTGGAGCTTGCAAAGTGTGTATCCTCTCCTGAGGGCACTTTTTTCTCAACTGATCTGTAGAAGGAGGCATAGAGAGGAGGAGCCAACATACCCAGTTGAAGAAATTTAAAGTGCACTGGATCCTTTGGACCCGTCTATACCCCATCGTACTAATTCTGTCCCCAATATCCCTTATGGACTACGAGAAAAGGATTTACCGGTAGGTATTAAAAATGCAATTTTCTTGCAGGCTTTCTTTCTAGGAGCATCAGACACACTGCAATATATCAGAAAAACTAAGCACTACCCTGACTACCTGCATAAAGACTGAATAAAACCTAAATGCTAGAGAAAATTAATTTATCCAGGAAATGTCCTGTATGTGATCAGCTGTTTACAGGGAGTCAGGATGACAGTCTGTGCAGTGATTGTGTTAAGGACACTGCTTCTCCAGTTAAAACATCTGATCAGTTTGTGGACTGGATGAAGAAGTCTTTTGTGTCCAAAGAGGAGTTTTTGCAGGGATTTGAGAGATCTAGATCACAATCCAGCTTGGATGAGTATGAAGTGTTGCCTCCAGGATTTCTTTCACAAGAGGATTATGATGAGATTTCCACCACAGAATCAGGAGAGGTTCAAGAGGATGATAGATCTTTTAACACTGATCTGGTGGATATTATGTTGAAGAATATTTACAAAACCATGAAGTATAAGGAAACGGTTCAAGAGAATGAACAGGAAGTGCTTTTTGAAGATAGGTTGAAGAAAACTAGGTCTTTTCCTGTGCATAAAGTGGTGAAAGAAATTGTTCGTAAAGAATGGCAACAGTTGGATAAGAGGATCGGTAGTGTTAAAAGGATTAATCATATGCATCCCATTGTTGATAAGGAGTTTATTGCCTGGTGTGATATCCCGAAGGTTGATGAAGCAGTTGCAAAAATAACAAGAACTACAATTCTGTTAGAAGATGGTTCTATATTAAAGGGTCCTATGGATAAAAAGGTTGAGAATGCGTTAAAGAAATTGCACATTGCTACATCTATTTCTTTGAAATCTGGAGTAGCCATACCATCTGTGTCCAGAGCTTTGAGGTTGTGGTGTTCCACTATGCAAGTTGATGTGCAAGAGAAAAACCCTAGAGATTCTATCTTAAAAAGTTTGAGTGTTATTCAGAAGGCGGTGAACAATCTTTGTGAAGCCTCTCTTGATGTTTTGGATTTCTCAACTAAGTCTATGACCTTAGGTATTATGGCCAGAAGAGCGCTGTGGTTACGGTTATGGGCAGCGGATACTCACTCCAAGAACAGACTAGTCATGCTTACCTATGAGGGGTCGCTTCTGTTCAGTAACAAATTAGAGACTATGATTCAGAAGATGTCTGGTGGTAAATTGGTGAGATTGCCTCAAGATAAGCGGGGCAGATATTCAGGATTATCTTCAAGACAACAATTCAGGCAGTTCAGAGCGTATAGGCCCGGGGGTCCTTATGGAGACAGGTTTGGAAGCTATTATGAAGATAGATATGGTTCCAGCATGTCACGTCAGTCCTTTCGGAGAGGATATAGAATAGGTAATCAGAGGCAATGACGGTGCAAGTCCTCCTACATCAACACCGGTAGGGGGCAGAATTTCCAGGTTTCTGGTGCAATGGGAAGAGAATGTTCGAGACAAGTGGGTTTTGGACGTTGTGTCGGAAGGTTATCAGATAGAGTTCCTAACAAGACCAAGGAGGAACAGATTTGTGCGGTCAAAATCGCAGCTTATGGGCCTAGAAGTGGTTGCTTTACAAGAAAGTTTACAGAGCCTGTGTTCTTCAAAGGCAGTGGAAGTGGTTCCATTCTTAGAGAGAAAAAAAAGATTTTATTCTTATCTTTTTCTGGTGAAGAAGCCTTCAGGTGGATTCAGAATGATACTAGACTTGAAAGATCTCAACCGGAGGATAAGGAAGAGGAGTTTTCACATGGAGACCTTAAAGACAATTCTGTTAGGAGTGAAGAAGGGAGATTTCCTGGTGTCAATAGACTTGAAGGACGTGTACTTTCATATTCCAATCAGGACAGAAGACAGAAAGTTCCTCACGTGCACTGTAAGGGGAGAACATTTCCAGTTTGCCTGTCTTCCATTTGGGCTAACATCCTTGCCAAGAGTCTTTACAAAAATTCTGGTAATGCTGATAGCATGCCTCAGAGAAAAAGGGGTGACTATTTGGGCCAATGTCGACGATCTACTTATTGCAGGAGAATCGGAGGCAGTGGTTCAAGAAATGCTGGACAAAGCATTAACTTTTCTACAGCTGCACGGTTGGTTAGTCAATTGAGGCAAGAGCCGGTTGAAACCAGTTCAGGCTCTGCAGTTTCTACGTTGGTACGTAGTTACGCTCTCAGAAGAAAGATGTAAAAGGATTCAAGATCTTGCTCTCTTGCTCCAGGAACGGGACAAGGTTCCGTTAAGAATGGTGTTGTGACTTTTGGGAATGATGTCTTCTGTGATAGAAGTGGTGCCGTGGGCAAGGTGGAGGATAAGAATATTACAATGGGATACTCTGAGATATTCAAGAAGAGGGGTGCCCTTGCATTATCAAGTAAGGCTGAAGAAGGAGACCAGGGTTCTTTGTCCTGGTGGAGGGACAGTCACAATTACGATCATGGGGTATCATTGCTAGAACCCCAATCTTTGATTTTAATGACAGATGCAAGCCTGATCGACTGGGGTGCACACCTGTTGCAACAAAGTTGTCAAGGAAGATGGTCGTCGGCAGAGACAAAGTTTTAATCGAACAGGCGAGAGATGAGAGCAGTGTGGATTGCGATGCTCAAGTTTCAGGAACAACTAAGAGGAAATCATCTGAAGTTTTTTTCCAACAATGCCGCAGTGGTGGCTTACTTGAATCGTCAAGGGCGGACGAAGAGTCAAGCCATAATGATAGAGGTATCAAACATCATGCACTGGGCAGAAGACCATTTAAAGTCTTTAACAGCTTTACACGTTCCTGGCAAAGACAACGTGTTGGCAGATTATCTAAGTCGGAACTATATACAAGCTGGAGAATGGGAGTTAAATGCAGAAATATTCCAGGTCATAGTGGAAAGATTCGGGCAACCAGAGATAGATCTAATGGCTACCAATCAGAATGCAAAGGTTCCTCGGTTATATATGATTGGATATTATCTGCCAATGTCAGAAGGAGTGGATTCTCTGTCCCTGAAGTGGGAATTCAGTCTCGGTTATGTGTTCCCACTTTTTCCATTGTTAGCCAGGACACTAAAGAAGATCAGGGAGGAGAAAGTGGAAGTAATTATAATAATTCCTTATTGACCGAGAAGGTCCTGGTCTCCAACATTTCTGAGAATGGCAATTAGAAAGATGTGGAGGTTGCCGTTGATACCGAGGTTGTTGCATCGGGGCCTCTGGAGTATCCAAATCTGCAGAGTCTTCAGTTTATGGTGTGGAAATTGAGCGGAATTTATTGAGAAAGAAAGGATTGTCAGAATCAGTCATTCAACTCATGTTACCGGCCAGGAAAAAAGTTTCTTCTGGCATTTATTACAGAGTATGGAAGACCTTCACTACCTGGGCAAATGGTAAGATTTGATGTGTCGAAATCCGAAACAGCTCAAGTTTTACAATTTCTTCACAACTGCTTCATTAAGGGTTTGGCGGTATCAACGCCAAAAGTACAGATATCTCCTTTGAGTGTTCTGTTGGACAGAAAATTATTTGACGATGATCTGATAAAGAAATTCTGTCAAGCCATAAAAAGAGTGAGTCCGCAAGTTAGGTCAATAGTGCCTCCTTGGGACTTGAATCTAATCTTGAATGCATTAACGTATTGTCCTTTTGAACCTTTGTCTGAGGTAGGTGTCACATTTTTGACATGGAAAGTGATCTTCTTGACAGCCATTACGTCTACAAGGAGAGTAGGAGAATTGCAAGCACTTAGGACTGAGGAGCCATACTTGAAAATCTTGCCGAAGGTGGTGTCAACTTTTCATCTTAATCAAGAGGTTGTTTTGCCGTAATTTTTTCCTCATCCAAAAAATGAGGAGGAGGAAAGATTGCATATGTTGGACCTCGTGAGATCGATCTCTATCTATTTGGAGAGAGTCAAAGCATTCAGGAAGACGAAGAGTTTGTTTGTAGTAGCCGTGGGAGCTTGGAAAGATTGTACTCCAACCAAACAAACCATTGTGAGATGGATTAGAGAAGTGATTAAGTTCATGCATCAAGAAGGAGGCCGGGAGGTTCCGGATAATATTAAGGCACACTGGACTAGGGCGGTGTCAGTCTCCTGGGTTGTGAAGGCACAAATGGCAGTCGAGGACATCGGTGCAGTGGCAACGTGATCTTCTATACATACTTTTTATAAACATTATGCTTTGGATATTGTTAAAGCTCACTTTGGAAGCCGGGTCTTGGAACAGGCCTTGGTGTGAATAAATATTTAAGCATCAGTTCATTGTTTGTGGTTATTCCCTCCCGTAATTTGGCTTTGGTATATCCCATAGTGAGGCTGCCATGAAGTAGGAAAGAGAAAGCAGCGAATTGTACTTATGATAATTCCATTTCGTTGAAGTACTTCATAGCAGTCCATGAATTACCCACCCTGCGGAGTGTTTTTTGTCTTGTTTTTTCTTTCAACGGATAAAGAGACACTGAAAAAGACAGGGAGGTAACGGAGGGGTATGGTTATGTAGCCAAAGTAGGCAGGACTAGAATATAAAAACCCACCTCCAGTCTGCACTGAGAGAACTGGTCATTAACCCCATAGTGAGGATGCCATGAAGTACTTCAAAGAAATTGAATTATCGTAAGTATAATTTGCTGCTTTTTTTCACTAGGAACCAGTGCCTCATAAATATTAGGAAGTGCCCCAGAGGAGTCACTGATTACTACTATACTGTCCACAAAAAGGATGCCTCGGTTGTGTATTGGTGACAGGTCCACTTACCGAAAGGGAACATTGGAAGAAAAAGAGTTGTGTCAGCAAGCAAAAGGATGTATGCAAATTGCTCACATTTATAAGGATCTAACTGTGTTGATCTTATCATCTATGGAGACTCAAGTTTCCAGCGAAGACGTTTTCTCACTCACAATAAACTGTTTAGCCCTTCTCTCTCATTTTTTTTATTATACTGTCTACATATTGAAACAAATAAAGGTGAAAAGCATTTCCTAATGTGATTAAATTAGTGAGACTAGAAATATAAAATTATACCAAATACACATGTACTGTACCATGTGAACAACCCATAAGAATGCCTTTAGTATATCTGTTGTTATTCACGATTCTTCAAAGTGTGTGATGATTCTCAAACTTCAACAATTTTAGGAACTCCAAACAATATCCGGATGAAGTCCAAAACATATTCTATGGACAAAACACGTTGATGCAGTTCTCCTGTTTTAGGGCCTAATTCAGACCTGATCCTTGCCCTGCAAAATTTTTCATGCATTGGCCGGGCCGCGCCCACAAAACAGCAGCCAAGCGCCACCGTGCCGCCCTCTCCCGCCCAGCGACCTCCTCTGCCTGTCAATCAGGCTTAGGCGATCGCTAGCCAACGACAGCCGTCGGCTGTCAGCCATGTGCACTGCGGTGCCGGTGCATGCGCACTTCTGACCTGATTGCTGTGCTGCGATGAACGGCAGCGTGGGATCAGGTCAGAATGACCCTCTTAGACCTTTGCATTCTTCTGGCTGTGTTGCTCCAATTGTTGAAATAAGCTCAGTTTGCACTAATTCATTGTGCACTATTTAAATATACGCTTAATACTTGTTTTTCATTTGTGCAATACATGTATTTTTAAACTTATTACAATATATTATTATTTTTCACTTCCATATTGTTTGGAGTTCTTAACATTGTTGAAGTTGGACATTCATCACACATGTTGAAATACCATGGATCACAAATGATATACCTAAGGCATTCTTTTGGGTTGTTCACATGGTGCATGTGTGTTTCATCTCAGAGCTGCAATCACCTCTGCCTGATTGACAGGCAGAGGCGGTCGCGGGGCGGAAGGGGGTGGGCCAACGTTGCTAGAACGCCGTTGGTGGGGCGTGGTCTAGACAACGCAGGTGTGTCCGGACCATTGCGGGCCGCAGTGCTGCGTGATGTCACACAAAGCCGCTGCGAACCGGGACGTGGTGGGTAGCCGCCTGCCAGCGCAGGCAGTGAGCTACTCAGCGGGTGCAAAATCATCACCGCCGTACGGTGCTTTCGCACCCATGCGGGGAGGGGGCAGGGCCTGACATGCATGGTGGACTAGCCCTGTGCTGGCCGTCCCTCCGCATGTCTGAGTAACGGATCGTAGATGTGCTAAATTTAGCTCAGCTACGGTCAGACCTGAATTACCCCCCTAGTCTCAATTATTTATCACACATTAGGAGGTGCTTCTTGTCTTTGTTTCAGAACCATAATCTATGTGAAATGCAGGATTCTGCTAAAAGGCTGCCACCTGAAGTTCAGAGAGTGCACTTCACTTCACACACACCATGACCCCCGATACCCATTTGACATTCAGAGTAGTTTCCTGACAAAGTATTACCTCTCTGGAACACCGATGAGCAAATCCTTACGGAAAACATTAATTGGTCATGTGGAAGTCTTTTAAGGTAAATCTTGAGTTCTTAATTGTCTGTTCTCTGAGGTCTTTAATACTGTTACATAACACACACACACACACACACTGTTCCTTGCATCTCTTGCAAGGACACATCCAATAGATTTAAAGTTAATCATCTTATCTCCTGCGTATGTAGGAAGATAAAATATTTTCTCTTACAAGCATGCACACTAATACTTGTACACTTTTATAGATAGTATAGATAAGTGCCATGAGCACAGAGCAAAGGTTACATTTGTCACTTTGTAGAAAGCATGACATCTGTTTTAAAGCCATAAAGGTCTTGACAATAACTGTAACTCATTACTTCTTTAATACTGCGTTCCCTATCTACCATTAATTATTATATATTAATAGGCACAATTATGTGATGACATTTTGGACAAGCAAAAGAAAAACTCCTGGCGCTATGATTATACAGGTGTGTAAGCAGCTCTCTCAGGGGTAATTGGTATTTCACCCCTGAAGTAGAACATTTTCTCATTTTTTGATCTTCACATTTTGGACAAAATGTATGTTTGCTAAAAGCATCTATTCTTCTGACTAGTATAGATATGTATGTTGAGCGGTCCTGCTTGACTAGATATTTTCTTCTGGTTCTGGCCAGAGGGGGTAATTCAGAATTGATTGCAGCGGCAAATTTGTTAGCAATTGGGCAAAACCATGTGCACTCCAGGGGGGGGGGGGGGGGGGGGAGACAGAAATAACATGTGCAGAGAGAGTTAGATTTGGGTGGGGTGTGTTCAAACTGAAATCTAAATTGCAGTGTAAAAATAAAGCAGCCAGTATTTACCCTGCACAGAAACAATACAACCCACCTAAATCTAACTATCTCTGCAAATGTTATATCTGCCCCCCCCCCCCCCGCAGTGCACATGGTTTTGCCCAACTGCTAACAAATTTGCTGCTACGATCAACTCTGAATTGCCCCCAGTCATGATGCAGTCATGCTCCTAGAGTATCGCTGCCAATATTCCTGTATTGGTTCTGAACTAGTGATGAACATTTGGAGAGCCTCTATAGATTTTGGATCAATACAATGTGGATGTTGGTCGGAGAATAATCCATCCTTTTTTTTTTTTTTTTGGGGGGGGGGGGGGGGGGGGAATAAATCACTAATTCCCGTATGCACACTTGGAGATGGTTTGTGTTGACTGAATGTGACCACTTTTCTAAAGGGTTAATCCTATTAGCGGGAGTGGCTACATGCTGCAATAAAGGCCCATATATGTGGGCCGATGTGGGAGCGATGTGTGCTGAGCGAACCGCTCAGCACACATCTCTCCCGCCGCTCAGCACAGCGCGATCTGTGCTGAACGCGGGGGGAGACGGGGGGGGCGCTCATTTCACCCAGCAGGTGAGTGAGCGACCCGCTATATTGACCTGCATGCAGGCCAATCTATCACCAGCGATAGCGATACACACGGCTGCGCATCGCTATCGCTGTAGGGGGTACACACGGAGCGATCAGGCTTAAATTCTAAGCAATCTAATCAGATTGCTTAGAATATAGCTCTGTGAGTACCCCCCTTTACAGTACCTCTGAACTTGCTCACTTTTGCTCGTAGCCCCCGAGGGAAGCTTTCAAAAAACTGTTTGTCCAGTGCGAGATAGGGCTATGAGGGAGGCGCATAAGCAAACAATCGTGGCGGGGACCCCATTTTCCTTCAGGCTGGCGAGCAGTCACTACATGCATTATAAAGAGTGGAATGGAACTGCAGCACAGGCTTTTGAATGGTTTGCACCTTGTGGTGATCTCTCTGTAATTGCTTGTGAAGGGTTCTCTTTATGGTAGATTTGGATAATAATATCCCTACCTCTTGGAGAGTGTTTCTCACTTGGCTGGATGTTGTGAAGAGGTTTTTCTTTACCATGGAAAAGATGCTGCTTTCATCCACCACTGTAGTCTACTGTGGACGTGCAGGCCTTTCTGTGTTGGCGAGCTCACCAGTATGTTCTTTTTTTTTTTCTCAGGATGTGCCAAACTGTTGATTTGGCCAACTAAGGTTCCTGCTGTCTCTCTGATGATGTTTTTTGTTTGTTTTTGCAGTCTAGTGCTGGGCATACATTGTCAAATAAAACTGCTGTCAGACGACAGGCTTTGACCTGCTCTGTCTCCAACCTGGGCCGGTTCACCCCTCCTTAGGACAACCGGGTGGCCTCGGGCTCCTCCAGGGTCACCATATTGATACCAAACTTAGGGGGTTATTCAGGGTTGTTAGCAAACCGAAAAAGTTAGCAACTGGGCAAAACCATGTTGCACTGCAGGTGGGGCAGATGTAATAATAAGAATTTACTCACCGGTAATTCTATTTCTCGTAGTCCGTAGTGGATGCTGGGGACTCCGTAAGGACCATGGGGAATAGCGGCTCCGCAGGAGACTGGGCACAACTAAGAAAGATTTAGGACTACCTGGTGTGCACTGGCTCCTCCCTCTATGCCCCTCCTCCAGACCTCAGTTAGGAAACTGTGCCCGGAAGAGCTGACACAATAAGGAAAGGATTTGGAATCCCGGGTAAGACTCATACCAGCCACACCAATCACACCGTACAACTCGTGATACTATACACAGTGAACAGTATGAATAACAACTGAGCCTCTCAAATAGATGGCACCAAACAATAACCCTTTAGTTAGGCAATAACTATATACAAGTATTGCAGACAATCCGCACTTGGGATGGGCGCCCAGCATCCACTACGGACTACGAGAAATAGAATTACCGGTGAGTAAATTCTTATTTTCTCTGACGTCCTAGTGGATGCTGGGGACTCCGTAAGGACCATGGGGATTATACCAAAGCTCCCAAAGGGGCGGGAGAGTGCGGATGACTCTGCAGCACCGAATGAGCAAACTCAAGGTCCACCTCAGCCAGGGTATCAAACTTGTAGAATTTAGCAAATGTGTTTGAACCCGACCAAGTAGCAGCTCGGCAAAGTTGTAAAGCCGAGACCCCTCGGGCAGCCGCCCAAGAAGAGCCCACTTTCCTCGTGGAATGGGCTTTTACAGATTTAGGATGCGGCAGTCCAGCCGCAGAATGTGCAAGTTGAATCGTACTACAGATCCAGCGAGCAATAGACTGCTTTGAAGCAGGAGCACCCAGCTTGTTGGGCGCATACAGGATAAATAGCGAGTCAGTTTTCCTGACTCCAGCCGTCCTGGAAACATAGATTTTCAGGGCCCTGACTACGTCCAGCAACTTGGAATCCTCCAAGTCCTTAGTAGCCGCAGGCACCACAATAGGTTGGTTCAAATGAAAAGCTGATACCACCTTAGGAAGAAATTGGGGACGAGTCCTCAATTCCGCCCTATCCATATGGAAAATCACATAAGGGCTTTTATATGACAAAGCCACCAATTCTGTGTAGGAACCAGCTGCGACTTTGGACTATTCAGGATCCAGCCGTGCTGTTGTAGCACTTCCCGAGCTAGTGCTACTCCGATCAACAACTGTTCCCTGGACCTCGCCTTTATAAGGAGATCGTCCAAGTACGGGATAATTAAAACTCCCTTTTTTCGAAGGAGTATCATCATTTCGGCCATTACCTTGGTAAATACCCTTGGTGCCGTGGACAGACCAAACAGCAACGTCTTGAATTGGTAATGACAGTCCTGTACCACAAATCTGAGGTACTCCTGGTGAGGAGGGTAAATGGGGACATGCAGGTAAGCATCCTTGATGTCCAGTGATACCATGTAATCCCCCTCGTCCAGGCTTGCAATCACTGCCCTGAGCGATTCCATCTTGAACTTGAACCTTCTTATATAAGTGTTCAAGGATTTTAAATTTAAAATGGGTCTCACCGAACCGTCCGGTTTCGGTACCACAAACAATGTGGAATAGTAACCCCGTCCTTGTTGAAGGAGGGGTTCCTTGATTATCACCTGCTGAGAATACAGCTTGTGAATCGCCTCCAGCACTGCCTCCCTGTCCGGGGGAGCTGTCGGCAAGGCAGATTTGAGGAAACGGCGAGGGGGAGACGTCTCGAATTCCAGCTTGCACCCCTGAGATACTACTTGTAGAATACAGGGATCCACCCGTGAGCGAGCTCACTGGTCGCTGAAGTTCTTGAGACGGGCCCCCACCGTACCTGGCTCCGCCTGTGGAGCCCCAGCGTCATGCGGTGGACTTAGAGGAAGCGGGGGAGGACTTTTGTTCCTGGGAACTGGCTGTATGTTGCAGCTTTTTCCCTCTACCTCTGCCTCTGGGCAGAAAGGACGCGCCTCTAACCCGCTTGCCTTTCTGG
The DNA here is from genome assembly GCF_028390025.1 of Pseudophryne corroboree. Lineage (NCBI taxonomy): Eukaryota > Metazoa > Chordata > Amphibia > Anura > Myobatrachidae > Pseudophryne > Pseudophryne corroboree. The sequence goes on from NC_086445.1 coordinate 716,053,992, forward strand.
GGCCGAAAGGACTGTACCTGATAATACGGTGCTTTCTTTGGCTGTGAGGGAACATGGGGTAAAAATGCTGACTTCCCAGCTGTCGCTGTGGAAACGAGGTCCGAGAGTCCATCCCCAAACAACTCCTCACCCTTGTAAGGCAAAACTTCCATGTGCCTTTTAGAGTCTGTATCTCCTTTCCACTGCCGAGTCCACAATCCTCTCCTGGCAGAAATGGACATTGCGTTTATTTTAGATGCCAGCCGGCAAATATCCCTCTGTGCATCTCTCATGTATAAGACAGCGTCTTTAATATGCTCTACGGTTAGCAATATAGTGTCCCTGTCTAGGGTATCAATGTTTTCCGACAGGGAATCTGACCACTCAGCTGCAGCACTGCACATCCATGCTGAAGCAATAGCCGGTCTCAGTATAATTCCTGAGTGTGTATATACAGACTTCAGGATAGCCTCCTGCTTTCTATCCGCAGGGTCCTATAGGGCGGCCGTGTCCGGAGACGGTAGTGCCACCTTTTTTGACAGACGTGTGAGCGCTTTATCCACCCTAGGGGATGTCTCCCAACGTGACCTGTCCTCTGGCGGGAAAGGGTACGCCATTAGAAACTTTTTAGAAATTACCAGTTTCTTATCGGGGGAAGCCCACGCTTCTTCACACACTTCATTTAATTCATCAGATGGGGGAAAAACCACTGGTAGCTTTTTCTCCCCAAACATAATACCTTTTTTTGTGGTACCTGGGGTAATATCAGAAATGTGCAACACATTTTTCATTGCCGTAATCATATAACGAGTGGCTCTATTGGAATGTACACTAGTCTCATCGTCGTCGACACTGGAGTCAGTATCCGTGTCGACATCTGTGTCTGCCTTCTGAGGTAGTGGGCGTTTTAGAGCCCCTGATGGCTTTTGAGACGCCTGGGCAGGCACGGGCTGAGAAGCCGGCTGTCCCACATCTGCTATGTCGTCAAACCTTTTATGTAAGGAGTTGACACTGTCGCGTAATTCCTTCCACATGTCCATCCATTCAGGTGTCGACCCCGCAGGGGGTGACATCACATTTATCGGCACCTGCTCCGCCTCCACATAAGCCTCCTCATCAAACATGTCGACACAGCCGTACCGACACACCGCACACACACAGGGAATGCTCTGACTGAGGACAGGACCCCACAAAGTCATTTGGGGAGACAGAGAGAGAGTATGCCAGCACACACCAGAGCGCTATATACTGCAGGGATACACACTACACACAGTGATTTTTCCCCTATAGCTGCTATAATACACAGTTTGCGCCTAAATTTAGTGCCCCCCCTCTCTTTGTTACCCTATTGAGCCTGGAAACTGCAGGGGAGAGCCTTGGGAGCGTCCTTCCAGCGGAGCTGTGAGAGGAAATGGCGCCAGTGTGCTGAGGGAGATAGCCCCGCCCCTTTCCCGGCGGACTTCTCCCGCTTTTTTCAGGATATTTTTGGCAGGGGATTTTACACATATATAGTCTTACTGACTATATTATGTGTTTTTTTGCCAAGCTAAGGTACTCTTATTGCAGCCCAGGGCGCCCCCCCCCCCCCCAGCGCCCTGCACCCATCAGTGACCGGAGTGTGTGGTGTGCATGGGGAGCAATGGCGCACAGCTGCAGTGCTGTGCGCTACCTTAATGAAGACCGGAGTCTTCAGCCGCCGATTTCCTGGACGTTCTTCTTGCTTCTGGCTCTGCAAGGGGGACGGCGGCGCGGCTCCGGGACCGGACGACCGAGGCTGGGCCTGTGTTCGATCCCTCTGGAGCTAATGGTGTCCAGTAGCCTAAGAAGCCCAAGCTAGCTGCAAGCAGGTAGGTTCGCTTTTTCTCCCCTCAGTCCCTCGTAGCAGTGAGTCTGTTGCCAGCAGATCTCACTGAAAATAAAAAAACCTAAATATACTTTCTTTTCTAAGAGCTCAGGAGAGCCCCTAGTGTGCAACCAGCTCGGCCGGGCACAAAATTCTAACTGAGGTCTGGAGGAGGGGCATAGAGGGAGGAGCCAGTGCACACCAGGTAGTCCTAAATCTTTCTTAGTTGTGCCCAGTCTCCTGCGGAGCCGCTATTCCCCATGGTCCTTACGGAGTCCCCAGCATCCACTAGGACGTCAGAGAAATGTGCAGAGTAAGTTCGATTTGGGTCGGTTATATTGTTTCTGTGCATGGTAAATACGGGCTGCTTAATTTCTTCACACATCCCACCCAAATCTAACTCTCTCTACACATATTACATCTGCCCCACCTGCAGTGCAACATGGTTTTGCCCAATTGCTAACTTTTGTGATTTGCTAACAAACCTGAATAAGGCCCCCCCGGGGGGTAATTCAGATCTGATCATAGATGTGCTAACTTTAGCACATCTACGACCATTCACTCTGACATGCGGTGGGACGCCCACCACAGAGCTAGTCCGCCCCACATGTCAAGCTCTACACCCACCTTAACCGCCCACCATTTGCACCTGGCGAGTAGCTCCCTGCCAGCACAGCTCCTGCGCACTGGCAGGCCGCTACCCGCCATGTCCCGGGTCACAGCGGATGCGTGTGATGTCACGCAGCCACCGCGGCCCGCCCCCTCAATGGTCCAGACACGCCTGTGTTGTCCAGACCACACCATTGGCACACCCCCTCCTGCCCCGCTACTGCCTCTGCCTGACAATCAGGCAGAGGCGATCGTAGCCCAGAGAAGATGCTATTAGCATCTCACTGGGCTCCCGGGGTGCGCATGCGCACTCCACAAAAAAATTCAGATTGCGATAGTCGGAATTAGCCCCTCAGTGCGGACACCTGATCGACATAACTCTGTGAGGACCAGAACTCCTGGACTCAAGCAATCTGCCAGCCTCAGCCTCCCAGGGATTACAGACGCACGCCACCGCACCTGGCAAAACTGGCATTCGTTCTTTCCGGGAATTGAACCCGGAACCATGAGCATGGTGCCTGGTACACCTTACCACTAGGCCACGACAACAGGCATTTTATCTGACCCTGTCGATATCCGGGACATACACTATGAGATCTCTCACAGTGCATGTCACCTGATATCAGTGCTCTGCCCTCAGAGAGAAGACATTTCTCCGTTCCTTCTATGTGAAGACTCTTTGAAAATATCGAATCAGAAGTACATGCTGGACTATACCCAAACGATCAATATTTTTGGATTGGTCGCCCGCATACACGCCGCAATTATCTGACCGATCCGCTGATATCAGGCAGATCTGGCAGCAAATTGTAGCATGTATGCCCAGCATAAGGATGGCCTGTTTCATTTACTTTGACCGCATATTGTGGGTTCACAGCAACAGCTTCCAAATGCAACACTTGGGATCAAGACCTTTTGCCTGCTTAATTGATGAAGAAATAACAAAGAAATAGCTAAGACCAGTTCATGAAATAGCTTTTGAGTCAATTGTCCAATTAATTTTGGTTGCTCAAATGAGGTTGCTTGAAAATTATCAACTTGAAATTAAAACTGATAGTCTGCAGTTTAAAACCATTTTCATTATATAACTGTAATTTAAATGTGTTAAGGTAATTAGCTAAAATAACAAAAATTGTGGCAGATTCTGTACATTAGACCATGTTATTGTGGCTAGTAGTAACATGAATAGCAAGTCTATATCAAGACACAAAAAATAGGATTTTGGTACTTACCAGGTAAATCCTTTTCTTTGAATCCATAGGGGGCACTGGAGTACTCTAGGGATATGGACGGTTCCACAGGAACTAGGCACTGAATAAGTTAAAATTTGAGACTACTTTTCCCCTCCATATCCCAGAGTACCTCAGTGTTTTTTTACTGAGCCGAACAAGAGCTATAGAGGTTAATGGAGAATTACATATAACAAACGGACAACAATAAAGTTGACACATAACGTTACTGACAACTATCAGTTGACCCCAACCCAATAAACCTGCTAATTTGAACCAGTTGGTGAGAGTGTGTTACCATAAGATCCCCTGAACTTACCACAAGCCAGGAAAACTGCTCTGGGTGGGCGTCCAGTGCCCCCTATGGATTCAAAGAAAAGGATTTACCTGATAAGTACCAAAATCCTATTTTCTTTTTCATCCACTAGGGGTCACTGGAGTACTCTAGGGACGTACCAAAGTTTCCCCCCTGGGCGGGAGAGCTGTTTGGCACCTGTAACACTAGACGGCCAAAGCTAGATGCTGATGCCGTTAAAGTATCAAACTTGTAAAAGCGCACAAACATGTGTACTGAAGACCATGTAGCCGCCCTGCAAAAGCTGTGTCGTAGAACTCCACGACCAGCTGCCCATGACATTCCCGGAGAACATGTGGAATGAGCTGTTACTGATGTAGGCGGCTGTAACCTAGCATGAAGGTAAGCCTGACGTATGGTCAGTTTTATCCATCTGTATAAGGTCTGCTTAGAAGGTGGCCAACCCATCTTGGCCGCATCATAGAGGATAACAATGTATCCGTTTTAGGAACTATAGACGTTCGGAATACATAAACGCGTAATGCGCGTACCCCAACCAAAATTCCAGAATCTCCTGTTAACACAGGAACTACTATTGGATCATTGATGTGAAAAGAGGACCCTACTTTTGGTAGGAAAGCGGGATTCGTCCAAAGTTCCGCTCTGTCATTATGAAACACTAAATACGGTGGCTTGCATGACAAGGCACCCAAATCTGAAACCCGCCCTGCCGAAGCTAAGGCTAGGAGAGAAATTGTTTCTCAAGTGAGAAACTTAATATCCACTTGTTGTAAGGGTTCGAAATAAAAAGACTATAAGCAATCTAAAATCCGATTCAAGTCCCATGGCGCAGTAAGTGGAGTGAAAAGGAGGCTGTACTTTGAGGACACCCTGCATAAAGGTGTGTACCGACGGCAATAGAGCCAATCTTCTTTGAAAATAAATTGACAACGCAGATATCTGCACCTTTAGTGTGGATAAACGCCGACCTCCATCTAACCCCATCTGTAGACATAACAAAAAAGACGGGATAACTTGAAAGATTATGTCGGAAACTTCCGAACTTCACACCAACCTATATAGGCACGCCAAACTCTGTAATAATGAGCTGCCGTAACTGGCTTACTAGCATGTAACATGGTTGGTATAACCTATTCTGGAATGCCCTCTCATTTTAAGAGGGCTGTCTCAACAGCCACTCCGTCAACGCAGCCGCGCTAAATCGGAGAAAAAGAACGGACCCTGATGTAACAGGTCCGGACGCAGTGGGAGCGGCCAAGGAACATCCGCGAGTAGACCGCGAAGATCCGAAACCAAGCTCTCTAAGGCCAATGAGGCGCCACTAGTATGACTGTGGCGGACTCTCTTTTGATCCGTTTTAGCAACAGAGGGAGCAGCGGAAAACGGTGGAACAGATACACGAGACTGTATGGCCACGTGATTGTGAGAGCATCCACCGCCACTGCCTTTGGATCTCTCATTCTGGACACGTACTGGGGCGTTTGATAATTGTGGCGAGATGCCATCAGGTCCACTTGCGGGTAACCCCACCTCTGGACCAACATGCAAAACACTTCTGGATTTAATGCACATCCTGGATAAAAATCCCGACAGCTGAGATAATCCGCCTCCCAGTTGTCCACTCCCGGAATGAATACTGCGACAAAATCACCTCGGCCCAATTGAGGATTCGAGCTACTTCCCGCATGGCCATGCGGCTTTTCATTCCTCCTTGTTTGTTGATGTATGCGACCGCCGTCGCGTTGTCTGACTGCACCTGAACAGCCTGAGCTTGTCGTAGTGCATTGTAAATTGCTCGGAGTTCCAGGACATTTATAGACAGCAATCTTTCGTGATCCGCTCAGAGACCCTGGAGCTGAAAATTTTGAACTACAGCTCCCCAACCTCTGAGACTCGCGACCGCCGTGAGAATTATCCAATTCCAGGCGCTGAACCGTTTCCCTGCGGTTAGATTCTGTACTTTGAGCCACCAGAGTAGAGACACTCTGGCCTTTGGAGACAACCTCACCCTGCGGTGAATCTGCAGAAGCGTGCCCGACCACTGTGCGAGCACATCCAGTTAAAAAGGACGTGAATGAAGCGCTTCGAAAGCCGCCACCATTGTGTCTAATAGGCGAATGCACAAATGAACCGAGACTGTGCGTGGCTTAAGCACTAATTGTACCAGATGACGAATGACCTGTACTTCTGTTCGGGTAGGTAAATTCCTTGTTTTACCGTATCGAGAATCATACCTAGGAATTGAAGTCGATGAGATGGAATCATTCAGGAATTCGCGTAGACAATGGTAGGAAAACAGATTTCCCCTCCCCACCTGGTCTGTGATCTATTCTCGTCTGGAACGTAGCCAAAGTGGACGTTGTGTGCCACTAGCGAAGCTGAAACGCAAGAACTAACTGCCAACGTCACAGAAGCTGTAGGCAGCAAGAAGTGTAAGGTGGTCTTTATTTAGGGCAAACCTGAACTGGAGTGCCCTGCCACTACAGCCTTGTTACCTCAAACCCTTACCAAAGCAGGGCGAAGCAACAGCCGTACTGCTGTGTAGGGTACACTCCGATAGGTAGTTAAACGCCCAATAATTGCAATTGTCTCTCATTGGAAATTGTTCAGCCTTCGCTGAGAACCTAACTTACTGGCCTGGTGCTATGAGGGCTGGCGGTGAATCGACCGCAACAATTTAGCTGAAAACAGTAAAAAAAAAAATTTTTATCCCCTCCTCTCAGGCAGTACATGCGCCTGCATTTCCCCCCAAAGAGGACCGGTAAGGGTCTGTCTGTGCAGTCGTATTTGTCCGACACACTGTGTGACCGACTCTGCAGCGAAGCTGCTTGTTTGATTATGCATTAGATTTAGTGATCATGTACCCCGACCAGTAAGTACACCACGGAAGTAATCTGTGTATAACTATAAACCTGCATTACCGTGCATGTGGTTACCAGCAATAGTGAATCTTCCTGTAGAGACATGCTGTCAAAACAATTAATAAATTAATAAATTAAATTCCTAACACAACCCCCCGTCCCCAGAGGCTGAGTGTTGTAGGGCAGCAACCTCCTGCAAAGAACCAGGAAGTAATGTTAAAAATGGTGTCCTACCATGTTTTCTTTTTTTTTTATATATATATATATTACACCTGTTAAACCAGGATCTGAACCAGTGTCCATGTAATCACAAAGTTCACTGTGGGCGGGAAGCCTAACCACTTGGCTACAGAGAGCCACCTGTAAAAATAATAAGCAAAGCTGCTGTTTAAACATCAACTCTGGTGATGAAATGGTTGCTGTAGTGACTTGCAATCCAGATGGGACCTGAACCCACAATCCCTGGTTTAGGAGGGCAGTGTCCTATCCATTAGGCCTCTGGGGATCTGGGTAGGTGAGGCCTGAACTCACAATGTTTGCAGTGCTCAACAGATACTGTTTAATAAGCACTGTGTGCCGACCAACTGCGTCACTGTAGTCTTGCTTATTGCAAAATAGATTTTTAATGTCAGCATAATATATATATATATATATATATATATATATATATATATATAGATACAGTGAAAAAACGGCACTCAGGAACTCACAGATCGTTTAAATGCGGTCTACGTTTCGGAGACCTTTAATCTCCGTCGTCAGGACATAAAATACAAAAACATACAGCACGTACCTTAAATACCTCACCCAGGTGCTCAAGACGCCCACGGCCGCATCCCGTCGCTGTCCCGCTGACATCACCGGAAGTGACTTAACACCCGCGTCACCAGCTGACCGAACCGGGAGGAGGGGCCGGGGCCATACAAAACAGTGTTTGTTCCCATCACCATGACAACGCTGCACAAGACGGAACCGGAGAAAGGAACAATAACAGTTATATAAGCAGTTTAGGCATACTGAATTATGCTAAGCATCTAATAAATAAATATCAGCAAAAGGCTAGGTCTCTGGAAGTACCTAACTAAAAGCCGTAATAACATAGCCGTAACACCTACAAGCAAACTGGCTATAGCGAATAGAAACAAAGCCCAATAGCTAGGGTTAGGAGCCTAAGAAGCAACTATACGAAAGCTGCTCGTTAAGTCCAAAGGGCTGCAAAGTTTGCAGCTTGTAGATCCACTTAGATTCAAGCCGTAGTAATAAATTACCCCTATTACCTCCCCTTGTACAGGGGGGGACCCAATCTATCATTTTGTACCTCAGTGTGGCTAAGCCATGATGGAAATCACGAAAGTGTCTGGCTACAGGTTGATCATTCATTTTGGCTCTAGTACTCGTGCTTGCCACAGCAGATTCTATCGCTTTTCTGATACTGGATCTGTGGGCTGCCATTCTTTCTTTAAAACAGCGAATTGTCTTGCCAACATATAGTAAGCCACATGGGCATTTAATGTAGTATACTACGTGGGTACTTGAGCATGTTAGGGGGTAATTGATCCTAAACCTCCTGCCTGATCGTGGATGGGAAAAGACGGTTCCTGTCTCTAGATACTGGCAAGTGGTGCAATTAATGCATTTAAAATTCCCCGGTTTTCTAGACTGAAAATAATTTTGTTGATTACCCACAAAGCCCGTGATATCGTTATGTACCACGGCGTCTTTGATATTACGGCCTCTGCGAAAACCTGGCATCAAGGATTTATTCAGTAAACCCGGTAGAGTGGGGTCACTATTGACAATAGGCCAGTATCTTCTGGCTGCTTTCAAGAACAATTCTGAATTAGATGTATATTGTTGTGGCCAAATCATTTTGTTTTGAATAGTGGATTCTTTTTTATACATCAATGCCTGTTCTCTGGGGTATGACAATGCTTTGTCCCTGGCTTCCCTGAGCATCTTTGGGGAGTATCCTCTCAAAAGGAACTTGTTCAACATCAAGTTAATTTGTATCACCGCATCTTCATGCTTAGAGCAGATGCGGATGATGCGCAAGAACTGTGAAAAAGGCAATCCTCGTTTCAGGGATGTCGGATGCTGACTGTCCGCGTGTAGATACGTGTTCCTATCTACCCCCTTGTGATACACGTTAGTCACTATTTGGAGGTCAACCAGTGAAACTGAGACATCCAGATAGTGTATGTTCCGTGTGCTGTATTCGTAGGTAAATTTAATATCCTCATCTTTAGTATTCAGAGACATCAGGAATTGTCTGAGGTCGAGTTCTGGACCATTCCAGAACATGCACACGTCGTCTATGTAGCGACAATAGAACGTGATGAATTGTTTGGCACATGCATCAGAAAAGAACAACTCATTTTCCACTGAAAACATAAAGATGTTTGCGAAGCTCGGTGCCACGCAAGAACCCATTGCACACCCGAGTAGCTGGATGTACAATGAGCCGTCAAAAAGGAAGTAGTTCCTTTTCAGAGTCAACTCCACCAAAGCCAGGAACAAATCTAAATCGGGACCATTATAGTGTATATTGTTCGTTAAATGAGCCCTAAGCGCTAAAAGGCCACGTTGATGGGGAATACTTGTGTACAGACTGACCACATCAATAGTACACATGATAGTGGTCTCTGTCACTGGACTCAAACCCTGTAATTTCAAGATGAAGGCAGTGGTGTCTTTGAGGAAACTTTTTTCAGCTTGTACAACTGGCTGAAGATAATAATCCAGGAATTGTGACACAGCATATAGCAAGGAGTCTCTGGCCGCAACGCAATTATCGGCCTACCTGGCGGTTTTTGTGGATCTTTATGCAATTTAGGAATCAGATAAAAGACCGGTATCTTAGGCCAGTCCTGTCTCAGTGCATCTCTGGTCTTTCTATCCAAGAGCCCCTGTGCCACTGCTGTGTCCAAAACCTGGTTTAATTCTTGCTGAAATCTCACTGTGGGATCGTGATCAAGTTGTTTATACACTTTTGTATCTGAAAGCTGCCTAAGTGCTTCTGTCTTATAGTCACTCAAGTTTTGTACGACAAGCCCCCCTCCCTTATCTGCCACCCTTATAACTATATCTTGGTAAGAGCTGAGGGCTGTGAGTGCTTTGCGTTCTGGCAGTGTGAGATTATGATGTCTAACATCCATATTACTAACTTTGTTGACCTCACTTTCCAAACGATCAACAAATACTTTAATAGCAGTATTTGCAGAGGGGGGGTCATATGTGGATTTTTTATGGAAGGTGGGGGTTTTGATGTTTTGTGGGCTCGTGTCGCCAAACTGATCTTTAAGGCGCAACAATCGCCCAAATTTGTACAAATCAACACTATTTGAAAAAGCTTCAAATTTACCAGTAGGGACAAAAGAAAGACCCTTATTGAGTACTGCCGTTTCATGCTCTGTAAGGGCCCTATCTGAAAGGTTAAACACTAAGTTTTCTTTTTGTATTGTCTTTTTCCTTTCGCGGGCCCACTGTCAGCTTCGTCTGGTCCTGCTTCTTTGGGCGAATCGAGCTTCGCCCGGGTAGTAACCCCTAAAGGGGGCTTTTGCGAAGAGATACGTCCACTGCGCCCAGCACATTTTTGGTCACTGCTTGCTGAAGTCCCACCACTTGATGAGTCTATATCCTTAGGAAACTTTCTTTGGAATCTGCGCCGTCTGTAGTTTTCAGCTCCTGGGGTTCTGTTGTTAACCCAACTGTATACTTTTTGTTCAGCGTAGTCTTTCTGAACGGTCACCAGTTTGGATTTCTTAAACTTTATAAGCTCACCACGGTACTTATCAGTTTGGTCTTTCAACTTTTGCAACCATGGAATGGTAGTGTCCGCTTGTAATTTGTGTAGATATTGTTCTTCAAGTGTATTGATCTGGGATTTGGTTTTAGACAGTTCTTTCGTTGATTCATCAATCACCAGTAAGATGAGATCGAAAGAGCATTTATTCAAAATTGCTGCCCACTTTCGACAAAATTCAGGGTTATATCTCCCGATTGTGGGGACGTTTTTAACCCGAAAACCCGTTGGAATGAGACGTTCCCTGTAGTAATCTGAAAGGGTTACCCCATGGAGATAAAAATCTATCTCATGCTTTTTTAATTTGATTAATTGAGCATAGATCTGCTCTGGGGATTCGACCCCTGCTGCTGCTGACAACTTGTCCTTAATTAGGATCGCATCGGCATCGCTGTCTGAAAACGAGAAGAATTCACCCTTCTGCAGGGTTAAATGGCTAAAGCCCGGAACTTGAGGTGCATCCTGCTTTTGACATGCCTCCATTCACGTAAGGTGCAGTGTCCAAAACACAAGTGTAGTCCCAAAGGGGCTTAGTAAAAACAACAGAAAAATTCCTGAGGATGTATGTCCAGTAATCAAGAAATGTTTTGCGGGTGCCTTGACTTTTAGCTCTGCACACCGTGCCAGGTGCTGCAGGCAATAATACAGAACACAGCAATGTCCGGCACTCCAACATTAAAACAGCTGGTCCCGGTGCCCGAATCGTAATAATGAAATAGATACAGTGAAAAAACGGCACTCAGGAACTCACAGATCGTTTAAATGCGGTCTACGTTTCGGAGACCTTTAATCTCCGTCGTCAGGACATAAAATACAAAAACATACAGCACGTACCTTAAATACCTCACCCAGGTGCTCAAGACGCCCACGGCCGCATCCCGTCGCTGTCCCGCTGACGTCACCGGAAGTGACTTAACACCCGCGTCACCAGCTGACCGAACTGGGAGGAGGGGCCGGGGCCATACAAAACAGTGTTTGTTCCCATCACCATGACAACGCTGCACAAGACGGAACCGGAGAAAGGAACAATAACAGTTCTAAGCAGTTTAGGCATGCTGAATTATGCTAAGCATCTAATAAATAAATATCAGCAAAAGGCTAGGTCTCTGGAAGTACCTAACTAAAAGCTGTAATAACTGTTATTGTTCCTTTCTCCGGTTCCGCCTTGTGCAGCGTTGTCATGGTGATGGGAACAAACACTGTTTTGTATGGCCCCGGCCCCTCCTCCCGGTTCGGTCAGCTGGTGACGCGGGTGTTAAGTCACTTCCGGTGACGTCAGCGGGACAGCGACGGGATGCGGCCGTGGGCGTCTTGAGCACCTGGGTGAGGTATTTAAGGTACGTGCTGTATGTTTTTGTATTTTATGTCCTGACGACGGAGATTAAAGGTCTCCGAAACGTAGACCGCATTTTTTTTTTTAAATAAAGTATTTTTATTTCGAAGGAGAGTAGTTTGCATACAGACATTGCATAACAGGAACACATTAAACACGTAATGACATGTCCTCATCGGGGAACAGCATTCACTTTCGACTTATTTTCAAACTATGTCATTTGCTCATAGGCGCATAGGAATGTACAGTTATATATACCATTATTTTGCATTATCCGTACACTCTAGTATTCATGAAATCACATTATACTTTGTTTTGTTCCCCCCCCCCCTCAAATATAACTCTTACGGACAATCCGTCCGAGTAAAACCCTTTAAAAGAGAAGAAAACAATCAGAAACCAAACACAGAGAACCCCAGCAATAAAAAAATTAAAAAAACAAAGAGACAAAAAACATTATGGGGAAGAGGACGCATTGGGGGATACTAGCACTCTAAATCCTACCCTGTCCAGATGGGCACAGAGCCACTCTCTCATTCACAACCCATTGGGTGAGAGGGAAGCCTATGGCCCTAGAAGATCATAACTTGGCAAATCCAGGACCTGTTAGTAACCCTATCACCATTAAGTTGTAGGGTCTGGGACGGAGTATATGGATTCCAGCCATGGAGACCAAATTCTTTCAAATTTAGCGGAGGCATTGTGTTTCATATAAATGTATCGTTCCTTAAAAACAGTGTCGTTTATTAGTGCCTTAAGAGCGGGGAGTGTAGGGCCCTTAGGGGCCATCCATAGCCTCGCAATGCTCACCTTCGCCATTGCACATATGTTGCGAGCATATAGGCCCTCTGGACCAGACACAAAGTCAGAGCTACCCACTCCCAGGATGCAAAATTGCGGAGTAAGCATGGCCTCGTCCACCCCTGTGTTCCCCAGAATCGATCCGACCCCCGCCCAGAAAGCCCGCAACACCGGACAATCCCAAATGAGGTGCCAAAAAGTACCTGCAGTCATCCCACACTTAGGGCAGTCACCCACACGACCCGTCCCGAATTTGGCCAGTCTGGCCGGGGTCATATATATTCTATGCAAAAGGAAGTATTGTATCTGTTGATACCTGATAGATTTGGTAACCGTGCACGGAGTTTCCAAAGCAAGGGCCCAGTTCTCTTCATCTATGGGGCCCAGATCCTGCTCCCATTTGACACGGAGACGTGTCAAAGGATCTATATGGAGTTTGGCGAGTAGATAACCATAAGCATGGGAAATCATCTTAACTCGACCCAGCATACTTACAAAGGTCTTAATGGGAAATGGTATAATTTTAGGGGGGGAATTGGCGAATTGGGACTGCAAGGCATGTCTGAGCTGGAGGTATCTAAAAAAATAGGAGTTAGGCAAATTAAACTCATCTTTTAGTTGTTGGAAGGATTTGAGCGTATTATCCGTATAAAGGTGATTTATGGAAATCACTGATTTAGGGGCCCAAACTTCCCTCCCCTCGAGCGCATACAGTTCAGGGAGCCATTTAGAATACCAGAGGGGGGTGTCCGGGTCCAATCCATCAAATTTCAAAAGAATTTTTAGTGCCTGCCACACCTTCATGGCTTGGTATATAAGAGGAGGGAGGAACCGGGCCAAGCTCCCACTCAGCAACACCTGCAGGGGGGATAAGTCGGGGAAGTAGCATTGGACAAATACCCAGTGTAGAGAAGTGACGCCAGTATCCTGCACCCATGCACTAATATGAGACAGCTGAGCGGCATAGTAGTACATCTGAAAGTTTGGCAAGGCCAGACCTCGGTCGCTGCGCAGCCTGGTGAGAGTGTTCAGTTGTATTCTAGGACGTTTGCTAGCCCATATTAAAGAAGACAGGACACTATTCAATTTTCTAAAGAAGGATGGATGAATATATACAGGGGATTGCAGAACCACATATAGAATCTTAGGTAGTATTATCATTTTTACGAGGCTGACCCTGCCAGATACAGTCAATGGAAGCTTACACCAAGTCTTGGATTTACGAGTAATTTGCTGCATGATCGGATCAAGGTTCAAAGGTGTAAAGTCAGAGGGGTCATTGGTTACCTGAATCCCAAGATATTTAAATTTCGCCGTCCAACATAGCGGTAGGGAGATTTTAGGAGCAGCAGGGGGGGGGCAATCACAGGCATAATAGAGGACTTAGACCAGTTAATATGAAAGCCTGAATATACACCGAACTCCTCAATCAATTGCAACACTGTAGGCATAGACCTGGTGTAATCCTGTAGAAACAACAGCATGTCGTCAGCGTAAAGGGCAATCCTATCCTCACGAGGGCCGGTATGAATGCCCACCACGCCTGGGTGTGACCTTATTAGACAGGCCAAGGGTTCGATGGCCAGGGCAAACAAGGTTGGGGACAGAGGACATCCCTGCCTGGTCCCGCGAAACAGGCGGAACGAGGGAGAGATATAGCCATTCACTGAGATCCTGGCAGTCGGGTGCTGATAAAGCAATTTAATTAATTTTATAAAATTAGGCCCGAAACCCATAGCTGTCATGACCTCCCATAGATAGGACCACTCGATACTGTCAAATGCCTTGGCGGCATCCAGTGAGACCACTACCGAGTCAGAGGGGAAGTCATATGGGATTTGTAAGATGGTATATAATCTACGTAGGTTAATAGAAGTGGACATCCCTGGCATAAAGCCGGTCTGATCGGAGTGGATAATGGAAGTAATTACGGTGTTGAGTCGAACTGCTAAAATCTTTGCCAGGATCTTAGCGTCAGTGGGAATCAATGATATCGGTCTATAGGATTCTGGGGATCTAGGGTCTTTTCCGGGCTTCGGGATCACTATAATAATCGCCTCCGCCATAGAGGGGGGAAGTTGATCATTAACAAAAATATCAGAATACAGGGCGTGAAGCCTAGGACCGAAGAAATCAATGTGGGTCTTGTATACCTCTGAGGGGATGCCGTCATAGCCCGGTGCCTTGCCGCTGGGAGACAAGCCAATAGCCGCCGTTACCTCTTCCAGAGTTAAGGGTGCCTCCAGCATCTCAGAGGCCTCCGGGGGGAGTGTGGGTAGGGGAATATTACTTAAATAAGCGGAGAGGTCTGATGTCGAGTCTACCAGTTGTGAACTGTAGACCTCAGCATAGTAGGAGCGGAATAGCTGCGCAATTTCCGGCGTGGTGTTCACAAGGGCACCATCGCTACCGGTCATCTGAGCAATTGTAGAACCTGGGCGGTCACTGTGCACCAATCGAGCCAACAGGCCACCTGGCCTATCGCCCTGCATGTAAATATTAGTAGCCTGAAATAGAAGCGAGCGCGAGTTTTTATCAGACAGATGAGCCACCCATGCCGACTGGGCCGCCAGCCAGCGCACCTTCAGCGCAGGGGTGCCATCCACCAAGTATCTAGATTCCAAATCCCTGGCGTCACTCTCAAGGGCTCGCTCTCTCTCCCTGCAGGACATTTTGAGGGCAGAAATACGTCTAATATACGTTCCCCTTAGGAATGCCTTAAATGAATCCCAAACCACTGTTCCGGGGGCCGAGCCTACATTGTCAGTAAAGTATCCCTCCCACTGAGTCACCTGGTCAGAGCAGTCACCCATTTGCAGCAGCCAGGAAGGATGCAGTTTCCAATAAGATTGACCCCTCTGGCTCACCATAGCGAGAGTCAACACCATAGGGGAGTGATCAGATATACCCCGGGCCTCGTATTGGACGTCAACCACCCTAGGGAGAAGAACGGGGGAGAGTAGGGTCAGATCGATCCTGGAGAACGAACCATGCGTGCCAGAGAAGCATGAAAACTGTCTAGTCGTAGGGTGCCGAGCTCTCCACACATCCACCCACTGCAAATTATTCAGAAAATCAGCAAATTTAGTAGGACTAGAGCGGACCCCAGCAGCCTGCGGAGAGCGCCATCTGTCTAAAGCTAAATTCATGACATTGTTAAAGTCACCCAAGCAGATTACCGGGGTGTCCGGAGAGGAGGCTATGAATGAAGCGGCTTGCTGTAGTACATCGTACGAGAATGGGGGGGGGATATAAACCGCCAGTATGTAGTAGGGTTGGGAACTTAGTCTACATTCAAGGAACACAAATCGACCGTATTTGTCAGTCTTGACCGATACCAGCTCAAATTGGACCGATTTCTTTATCAGGATTGACACACCCCTGGAGGAAGAGGAGTGAGAAGCGTGATAGGTCCAGCCCACCCAGGGTCTTCTAAGTGACAATAACCTATTCCCCTCCAAGTGAGTCTCGCAGAGACATGCAACATCCGGGCCATATTTCCGAAGTGTAGTTAATACTAAGGAACGCTTTATCTTATTATTTAAACCTCGAACATTCCATGTCAGAAATTTCAAATTAGCCATAGATCTGGTAATATTCTATGTAGTAACCTAAAGATACAGTCCAGCGAATATTCCTGGAAATTGTTAGTGAGGGTAATAACAGTGCTATACTACTCAATCCCTGATTCTTAATCGACAGTATCCAATGCATCAGACATACTTCCCACATCAAAATGAATGTACTCCAAAACAAATTTAAGCATGAGAAAAATAACAAACTATAGAAAGAAAAAAACTTGTGTAAGGCACAGCAACAAGCTGTTCGCTGAACTCTCCCCCCCTCCCTGTATACCACCCCTAACTTCGGCATACTTAAATCCCAAACTATCGTTTCTATCTCTCAAGGGCTAAATACTAAACAAAACCCTTAACCAAAGTCAAGCGATCAAGAGAAAGAAAAGAAAAGTCCTGAGCCACCAACGCCAAGGGGGGGCTCCCTGGACAATGGGTAGATGCCTCTGGTGGTTCCAACCGATCATTAGACAGTGCAGGGCCTCAATCCGGGGCCATCTGGCGCGCTCCCGGAGCATATCTGTCCAGCCATTGGGCCGCCTCTCTAGGGGAATTGAAGAATTTGGTTTCCCCGTCCGCTACCACCCGGAGTCGGGAGGGGAATAGCATAGAGTAGGAGACGTTCAGGTCTCTGAGGCGCCTCTTGATAGGCATAAACTGGGCTCGATCCTTCTGGACTTCCGCGGCAAAATCAGGAAAAGCAGACACAGTAACCCCGTTTCTGGTAAGGGGGCCTTTTGTGCGTCCCAACCGGAGGACCGAGTCACGGTCCTTATAATGCAGAAATTTGGCGATGAAGGTGCGCGGAGGGGCGCCAGGAGGTAGAGGACGAGATGGTATCCGGTGTGCACGCTCCACCGTATACTGTGCCGTGAAGGATTCAGCGCCGTACAGTTCCTTAAGCCATGACTCCAGGAAGACCTCAGGCTGGGAGCCCTCCTCCTTCTCCGGCAGGCCCACAAATCGCACATTATTTCTACGCAGCCGACCCTCCATGTCTAGTAATTTGGATTAAAGGGATGTTACTTGCTGGGTTACCGTGGAAATAGATTGTTTCATAGGACCGCACATATCCTCCAGATTCGAGACACGGGTTTCTGCCTCTCCCACTCTCTCTCGTATGCGCTGGACGTCCTGCCGAAGCAGTGAGAGATCACACTGCACTTTCTCCATCTTATCTGAAAGACGCTGTTCCGATCCAGCTATTGCCTCCAGCACTTGTTGAAGAGATGGAGCTGCGGGTGTGTTAGGGGATTCAGCAGCTGTTGCAGATGGGGAGTAGGAGTGGGACGGAGAGGCCCCCTGCGAAGCGGCCTGCGAGGCCCGTTGGTTTAGTGGGTTAGGTTGTCTGGCAAATTTCTCCAGCTTCGCCGCAGCCGTGCGCTGGCCGTCCCGAACCATGACGGACAATAGGTAGTAACAGACACTCCGGTATAATCTCAGGTCAAAAGCGTAGAAGGAGACTTCAGCAATGAGTGAATTTTAGGGTTGTAATAAGCAGAAACACATCCGCAGCTGGTCTCCAAAGTAGTAGGCAAATGTAAAAGAAAGTACTGGCAGCGTCCCAGAATATAGGTGAGAGCAGGAGCGATGCAGTTATTTAGTATGTAAAATAAGACAGCAACTGAAGTCAAAGTGTAATTTGATCCCAGTAGGTAGAAGTCACTCACCAGTTACATATCAGTCAGCCTTTAAGTGAGAGGGTTCCCTCTATGACTGGAAGCAGCAGTCCAGAGCAGTGGGGCCGGGAATCTCCAAAATTGAGGCCGGGGATCCGGAGGAGGTATAGGCCGCAAATCCGGAAGTATGTCTCCTCGGCCGTACAGACCCCGGGGAGAGCGGGGAAATCGCCTGCCGGTGCCCTGCAGCGTAGGGAAGAAAAGCAGGGTATTCAGGCACACCAAAGGGGCCAGGATATTACAGGAGGATGTTTAATCCAGGGAGCTCCCGGGATCTGCTTCCTACTCCTGTGCTGCCGTGGCCACGCCCAACGTAGACCGCATTTAAACGATCTGTGAGTTCCTGAGTGCCGTTTTTTCACTGTATCTATTTCATTAATACGATTCGGGCACCGGGACCAGCTGTTTTAGTGTTGGAGTGCCGGACATCGCTGTGTTCTATATATATATATATATATATATATATATATATATCCACACATATATACAACCACACATACACATATATATATTATATACTGTTACAGAGTAATTTCCTTATAATATTGGCTTCTGTGACCTGAGCCTAATTAACATCTCCACACTGTAGCCTTGGCCTACAGTGTAGTTAGCATTTGAATAACCAAGCTCACATGGCTTCGTCACTGATACAGCTAGCCCACATGCTGTGAAAGACACTCCCACAGGTATGATATACTGTACCCACTGAATCAGAGCTCTCTCTTTCTCCTGACTCCCACACTGATGCACACAGCTAAAAAGCCTCTCTCAGAAGCATGGACCTTGATATGCCTGGGAAGCTTGGGAGTTATTCCCCTGGAAAGCTAAGTATCATACTCTCTATATCTGATAGATAGATAAATGGCATAGAATAGTAAAATACATTTTTGTGGTAAAGTAGTTGTAAAATGATTGGCATAGAATAGTTAAATATGTAAATACAAATGGCTTAAGGTTAATGGTACTTGTGCAATCATGTGATAGTTATGTGTTGGTGATAATACTCTATGAAATCTGTAATGAATTGGAACAGTAGACAATCTGTAGAATAGCATCTCTGGTATACATTTGTGGATGGTGATTTATAACAGATTGTAGTGGTTTTATATAGTGCATCTTGCTGAAATATAGCATGTGCTTGTAGCAATGGCAGGCTGATACTTGTGGTTACCTGGTGATCTGGTTTTGTGATGGCTCATAGGGACAGCATGAGATATGTGGTGCTGGTCCTGGAAGGCTGGAATTCTGCTGGCATTCCCTTTTGAACCATATGTTACAGACTTTGGAATCATGGGAGTTTTCCCAAAATGGAGTCTAGCTTCTGTCCCATGCGGTCTGTGGACAATGCAGCCACATGCTGCCCCTCCCCCCCACACACACAAACACACACATACATATACTAAAACCAATCCCCTAAGGTATTTATTTAAGATATATATTGTCCAATATATATCAATAAATCTAGGATTTAGCCGAGTGCTTTGAGTAAATATCTCCCCAGTAATAAATACACACATACAGTACATACATCTCTCACACTTCTTTCATCCTATTTCTTTTCTTATATAGTTTAAATCTGTGAAACTATTATATGGTGACTTGCATTGTATTTGACCAATACTGTTTAATGATAAAAGTGAATTCTATGAGTAGCAATTGTTTGTTGAAATATATTCTTATGATTTACATTCCATATGACTGGCGTGCATTCTTATATGAACAGAATATTCCTAATGATTTAAAGATATATATGTCTAGATGCAACCTCTGCGGGTTTGCTTATAAAAGGTAAAATTATACATTTGCTTCAAAGATATGAAATATAGTAATATAATACAAGCAATAGAATCAGACAGAGAAAAGGAGGGGAATAGAAAAGGAAACAAGTATACCCCTTAGCAATGTCCCCTTATCATTGGCGCCCCAACAGTACTGCTTTAGTCTCAATTTAAAAGCAGAGAACCCATATTCATTTTTTTTTCTGTTTAAATCGCTTGTATACAAAATATACTTTATCTCTCTCCGTGCAAGATTTTTGTTTTTTTCAGCACTAAGAAGTTTCCTCAAGACCAAGGATTCACACTGAAGTAACCAAGCAAGTATGGTTTTAATTTATAACTTTTATTTGTTACAGCAAATACAGTTATCAAATGCATTAAAAACTGTAGCACTCTCCCCAAGTTTATAAAGCAGACATTTTGCTGTTCAGATTAACTTGTTCACAGCCAATACAGCCAGGATTTATCACCATTGTTCTAAGTGATGTGCAAACAGTTCCTTTTCTGGCTGGTTTAAGACCTAAGATTTGCATACCAATAGGTTTCCTTGAATACTAAAGTAACTAAAGAATTTGTATGGGACAGAGTAAAAATAAATTTTTACAGTTGAAACTCAAACTGCTTTAGTTTTGTTCTTAACAGATGCATAATTAATTGCAGCAAACCCATATATGACTTGTACATTTTTTTGGGATAAATATAAAA
Organism: Pseudophryne corroboree; assembly: GCF_028390025.1. Lineage (NCBI taxonomy): Eukaryota > Metazoa > Chordata > Amphibia > Anura > Myobatrachidae > Pseudophryne > Pseudophryne corroboree. Next base: position 716,074,502 of record NC_086445.1, read on the forward strand.
GTTTTTATAGTTTTGAAGCAAAAATAAATAGAACTGAAAATTTATTGATAGCGATAATAATTTTTTTGTTTAACTGAAATGTATGGAAAGTGTATTCCAATGTACTGTGCTGAAGTAATGACACAAACATTACTTAATTGGCAACTTTTCTAATGTTTGTTAAGGAAATCATACTTAACACAGGAAGGCTTTTATTTTTAGCACCAATGTGAAGCATGGTTTCAGCTTACCACACCTTCTGATGTTTTGCTTAAAGTTTTAGCAAACAGAATGGGGGGATTGTTTACTGTGTACAAGACCCAATAAAACGGGGATCTGTATCATACTGTACAGCAGCATTACTGAGCACACACTTGCAATGCACTTGCAATACAATTAGTTAAAATTAATAGATTGTTAATGACTGAATATAAGAACCTTATTTAGGAAGAAGAAAAGAATATGGATAATTCTACATATGCTAAACATGCTAACACTATTTTCTTCTCTTTCCAGATGGACTAAGTGTTATTTTTTGTTGTTGATGATACTCTTCTTAGAATAAGTTCGTGTAGATTCCATGGAATTATGGATACTTGACAGGTTTTAGTCAAAGGTGTGATATCTGAGTGGGGTACTCAGTCAAGGTATGAGCCGCGTGGGGCGCTCCCACGGACTCATAGATGTAATGCATTAAGCGTAACATCTGGGGGACTCTGCCCTGGTTGCAGTGGTACAAGGCATTCGTTGAATAGGTCTTTGAAAGTTGTCTAGGTGGGTACGTGATTAACGACACATTAAGAATTTTGAGCTGACCAATGCGCACTGGATACCTGTTTTAAGGCCGTTATTAGCGATTTCGGCTGGGTGACTCCAGGTCTGCGAGATAAATTCACCGATTCTATAGAGAATCGAGGACTTCATTTCCACGCAGCAGGGATATCACACAAAATTAGTAATACAGTCATAGAACACCGTACATTAAAATACCGATTTCCTTAAATAGTTTAAGAAACTCGCAGAAGGGGGGTATACTAGACCCATTTATTCAACTCTGTTACAATTTATAGGTACCCTGGTAAGAAGCTTATAATCAGGTAAGGTATTGATAAGCAGGGTGTAATTACGTGGACCTTATAGCGGGTTTTACAATGAGTCCTGTAATAATCGTTCTATAGATTGGTAAGCAGAAGGTATTTGAAAGAAGACTAAATCGCAGGAAGGCTAAGTCTTTAACAATAACGGTAAAGATGGATGTTCATTTCATTTAAGATGCCGCAGATGTTAGGATGTCTAAATTTTTCTTTCCTTAGATAAACGGGTCATATGGTAAGTATATATATATGACTTCAGGAAACATGAATTTTTAGACTGCTATATACATGACATTATAAATATTAAGAATCAATGCAATATATGTAATACTCGGAACGTTGGACATGTAATATGCCCTTAGTACTAGGTATGTTGCATGATAAGCAAAGATTTGGCGATCTGGGTCTGTCATGTGTATGTACATAAGGAGACGTCTTTTTGTAACATTATTGACAGATGATAATGGATTCAACCTTTCAGCTTATAATAACAATGAGATACATATAATTGTTCTTAAAACTGTATATGGTAATATATGGGATACAAATAGACAGGTGGTATTAAAATCCTGCTCATTGTGAAATACCAGGTATATACAGGTATTTATAATGGAATATATGTGTATATATTGGAGGAAAATATCCTCAAACCTCCTAGTGGTAGTAAGTATGTATTGCAGCCCTCTGACCAGATTCTTAGGAATTGGAAAATGGGCGGGACAAGGTTCTTTTGGAAGATCTGGAAAAGTTTAATAACTGATATATCTCTCATAAGGTGACACAGTATTGGATAAACATCGTCACAACTGTTGTAACAGTACATATGGAAAGGTTGTATAAATCCCAAATGCTTGTTAAGAGCTGACATAAATGTGATTTTATTTTTTGTGTTCACAAATCTCTGTAAACCCTAGTTAAATTGAGATGTTCAGAATTAAGGAATTAAGAATAACCCTGATGTTTATGGTCTTATACACCAGGAAAGGGGGATGACCATAGGTCATAAAATATGATCATCCTGTTTAAACTGTCACAGTAATGATTGAAACGGTGGGAAGGTAAGTTATCCTTAAATGCATATAGTGGTAATTTTTTTATTTTTTTTTTACCTCTGGTGACCAATAGGGACACTCCCATACTTTAGGAGTTTTGGAACTCCAAGATATTGATGGTGTTAGATCAAATGGTAGGACAATCCGTGGTTTCTTTTAACCAGAAAATGGAGAAATTTGAAAGTGGATTTGCAGAACATGCTGTTAACTTGAGTTGTTTCATCTGATCACTACCAGTCTACAGCAGGTAAAAGAATGGTCTCATATTTAAATAGGTTCTACAGGACAATGTTGTGTTATTGGTAATCTATTTGGGTAAAACTTACTAACAGTTTGTGTGTTTGCAATAGATAGGAAAGAGTTTAATTTTGACAGTAATTGTATTATGTATGCTAATGTTTTTATTTTCACAGAACATCAAGAAACATTCCACAAATTTGTCAAAGAGCCCAAGACTTCCTTCATTCTCCTTCCCAATTAATATACAGATTATTGGAAAGGAGAAAGGGGGGGTGGTATATGAGTTAGTTCAGGATAAATATAGGTGAAAATCCTGAATATCAGGACATGTTTGGAGAAATATTTTATGAAAATGTGAAAAGCAAAGGCATCCTAGGATCTGGATGCCATCTAGTGGCTAAAATAATGTGAAGTTCAATCTGTAGCACTCTCAAATAGTGTCAAATGTGATTTGTAAAAATTTCAGAATGGAGTATACAAAATCATCAAGTATCATAGAGGGTGGGGAGGGACAACTAATGCTCTGGAAGAGTTTCTGTTTCTCGCATCTACAGGGAAAAAAAGTCAACAGAAGGATATCAAAAGACTACAAGTGGATCGGATGGAAGAGAAGACATCATGGGTAGGTAGAAAGAGACATCAAAACTGATACCTCTTTATTTCCTACATAGATACAGATGAGAAGGACGAGTCCAGCTGTAGACAGACGATATATCCAAAGATGACTGCATGGACCCTTAGATGATCGGACAGGACACAGACCAGAAGTACCGGACACAGATGACCTGAACCAGATGGTCCAAGGGATGACGACACCTTCAGAAGACCCCACCACACTATGAGAAGAAGACTTCACAAAGAAACAACTAGGCCTTTAGTTTCCATTGTTGAGGGATATTAGGAAAGGGCTTGCCCACATAGGCAGATTTTTTTGTCCTTGCATAAGTATGCATAAATATAAAAACAAGGTTTTTTTCCATCTACCTATGGCGGTGCAGGGGAGAAATGCCTCTTCTCAACCCCTTCATTACTTTATACTTTGAACTGTGAAATGACTTTGTTGTAATCTTTTCCAAACTAAATCTTTTCTTTCTTTAGAAACCTATACTAACACAGAACACACACTTACACTAAAATGTTTTTGACTGATTGTCAGTTTAATCTGTCGAATGCCAGATTACTGTCAACAGGTGGATATGTTACAGAGTAATTTCCTTATAATATTGGCTTCTGTGACCTGAGCCTAATTAACATCTCCACACTGTAGCCTTGGCCTACAGTGTAGTTAGCATTTGAATAACCAAGCTCACATGGCTTCGTCACTGATACAGCTAGCCCACATGCTGTGAAAGACACACCCACAGGTATGATATACTGTACCCACTGAATCAGAGCTCTCTCTTTCTCCTGACTCCCACACTGATGCACACAGCTAAAAAGCCTCTCTCAGAAGCATGGACCTTGATATGCATGGGAAGCTTGGGAGTTATTCCCCTGGAAAGCTAAGTATCATACTCTCTATATCTGATAGATAGATAAATGGCATAGAATAGTAAAATACATTTTTGTGGTAAAGTAGTTGTAAAATGATTGGCATAGAATAGTTAAATATGTAAATACAAATGGCCTAAGGTTAATGGTACTTGTGCAATCATGTGATAGTTGTGTGTTGGTGATAATACTCTATGAAATCTGTAATGAATTGGAACAGTAGACAATCTGTAGAATAGCATCTCTGGTATACATTTGTGGATGGTGATTTATAACAGATTGTAGTGGTTTTATATAGTGCATCTTGCTGAAATATAGCATGTGCTTGTAGCAATGGCAGGCTGATACTTGTGGTTACCTGGTGATCTGGTTTTGTGATGGCTCATAGGGACAGCATGAGATATGTGGTGCTGGTCCTGGAAGGCTGGAATTCTGCTGGCATTCCCTTTTGAACCATATGTTACAGACTTTGGAATCATGGGAGTTTTCCCAAAATGGAGTCTAGCTTCTGTCCCATGCGGTCTGTGGACAATGCAGCCACATGCTGCCCCTCCCCCACACACACACAAACACACACATACATATACTAAAACCAATCCCCTAAGGTATTTATTTAAGATATATATTGTCCAATATATATCAATAAATCTAGGATTTAGCCGAGTGCTTTGAGTAAATATCTCCCCAGTAATAAATACACACATACAGTACATACATCTCTCACACTTCTTTCATCCTATTTCTTTTCTTATATAGTTTAAATCTGTGAAACTATTATATGGTGACTTGCATTGTATTTGACCAATACTGTTTAATGATAAAAGTGAATTCTATGAGTAGCAATTGTTTGTTGAAATATATTCTTATGATTTACATTCCATATGACTGGCGTGCATTCTTATATGAACAGAATATTCCTAATGATTTAAAGATATATATGTCTAGATGCAACCTCTGCGGGTTTGCTTATAAAAGGTAAAATTATACATTTGCTTCAAAGATATGAAATATAGTAATATAATACAAGCAATAGAATCAGACAGAGAAAAGGAGGGGAATAGAAAGGGAAACAAGTATACCCCTTAGCAATGTCCCCTTATATACCCATATACATATATCCAGATATATCCTGATTCAGAGGTATAATAATTCTTAGAAGTCTGAAACTAAATGTGACCACTCACAGGCTTAAAAAAACCTGAGATGTCTGCTGCTTAACTGCAGCTTAGTTAATGGGTCCCGTATCCAGTGTGGTGTGGCTGTAGATTTAAAAATACCTACAGCACCTTGTATACCCAGGTGGCTAACCAGGCCCAACACTGCTCAGCTTCCAAGATCAGATGAGATCGGGCGTATCCAATTGTGGTGTGGCTAAGTGAATTAAGCAAAGCTGCTGCAGGTGAGCCTGAACTCACAATGCTTGCAGTGCTCCACAGATACTGTTTTATAATCACCATGTGCTGACCAATTGTATAACACATCTTACTTTACAACAGTGAACAAAGCCAGTATTTGGCTGACCACAGCCATGATAATATCATTATAAACAGTTATGATAAGAATAATAGTCTTTGCTGGTGTCTTACTCATTATACCGACAGACAATACAAAATACAACTTGCGCGACTCAGTAAATAGCACTAAGGTATCTTTACAAATATATATCTGGCCAAGTGCAGTCCAAGTGCAGTACACGTCAGCAATATGCCTGGTTCCAAATTCCCCTTAACACCCCTGCGCCTTCAATGGAGGAGAGATGTAATACAGGAAATTCTGGAAAAACAACAGGAAAAATGGTTAAATATGCAGACTTATAATTATGTAAGCAGATTTAATAAACATACTATGTTGCATTCAAACCTGCACATATATGAGCAACATGTATCCTGTTTAACAAAGACGTAATAGCCTATTGTAATACATATGCAGCGCTGCTGTATTCTAGTAAACATACTCTCTTTTATCAACAAGAGTTGAATCATGAGATTTTATCCAGTGACCCTGACATTTCTGTGTGCAGGGAACATCACTGTGGCATCAAAGTTACTCACTAGGCTATGGAGCCTGCCTTTTACAAAAACTCTCATTTGTGTGCCCCCCCCCCCCCCGTGCTCCGTGTATCGTTATCTATACACGGAGCCGGGCTATGGTGGAGAGGGAGCCGGAAGCGGCATCGAGGGCCGGGGAGCGCGCTGCATAGAGCTGTGGAGCGGCCTATGCATAATCAACGTGGCCGGCGCGGCTCAGAGCGGCGGGGGACACAGCATAGACAGCGGCGCTGGAAACGGCGGCGGGTGGCTGAAGGCAGCAGCCGGCAGCCACACACACACAGTATCCCACACAGCGAGGCGGCAGCGTGAGCTGACCGCCCCGTTCAACATACCTGGACCCTGTGGTGAGGGCTATGACGGGGCTTCTCTGTAAGTTCCGTCCAGCCTTTACTGCAGGTTTTAGTCCTGCACGTGGTAGTGAGGGAGCTCTTTTTAGAGAGGTCCGACACCCACAGCTGCTTCAGCAGCTTCCACTATCCCGGACCCTCGCCTTTCTGGAAGGGGGGAAGGGATGTGGAACATTGAAAAATCAAAAATAAATCCAATAAATGTGGAGAAACTCCACAGGCCTAGTTGCTCGGTGAGCACCGAAAAAACACTGAGGTACTCTGGGATATGGAGGGGAGAAGTAGTCTCAAATTTTAACTTATTCAGTGCCTAGTTCCTGTGGAACTGTCCATATCCCTAGAGTACTCCAGTGACCCCTAGTGGATGAAAAAGAAAAATGGCATACAGTGACATAAAACAGAACATGCAGTAAAGCTCCCAAATTAGTTTATAATCTGAAATAAGGTTTGGGGATCACTTGATATATAAGGCAGCAGAGATGTAATTGCTAATGTGTGTGTCTATTGTAAGGCAAGAGTGTTATCAGCCAGAAATACCAAAGCAGTCATTGGAATCTACGATTTCTCTGCGTCTACTGCTGGTGCAACATGGTTTGAATGAGGAGAGACCATGGAAAGCCGATATACAAAACACAAATCATTCACTGTAATTCTTAATAGTTATCAGTTGTTCACAGTATTCTGTAGCAGCTGCTGTCATTAAAAGGCAGCAAAGATTACCAAAAGAGAAAAGATTGTAATGACAATAACAGTTCAGTTCACGTCCGCTAACCGAACTGAGGGGGTCATTCCGACCTGAATGCACGCTATATTTTGCAGCGCTGCGATCAGATAGTCGCCGCCTAGGGGGGAGTGTATTTTTGCTTTGCACGTGTGCGAACGCTTGTGCAGCCGAGCGGTACAAAAAAGTTTTGTGCAGTCTCTGAGTAGGCCTGAACTTACTCAGCCCTTGAGATCACTTCAGCCTATCAGGTCCCGGAATTGACGTCAGACACCCGCCCTGCAAACGCTTGGACACGCCTGCATTTTTCCAACCACTCCCTGAAAATGGTCAGTTGACACCCATAAACGCCTTCTTCCTGTCAATCTTCTTGCGATCGGTTGTGCGAATGGATTCTTCGCTAAATTCATCGCCCAGCAACGATCTGCTTTGTACCCGTACGACGCGCTTGCGCATTGCGGTGAATACCCATGCTCAGTTCTGCCAAGTTTTGACCTGATCGCAGCGCTGTATTAAATAGCTAGCGTGCGATCAGGTCGGAAAGACCCCCTGAGACTCTATCAATAAATGACCATGGTGTAACATAGTTGCCTACCCTCCCACATTCTGCAGGAGACTCCCTGAATAGACCAGCAATTACACCTCACCCCCATTATGCAGCTGTTTCATTCTTGGGGGAAAAAAAGAAAGAAATCAGAGATACATACATTCAAATGGGATCATCACTGACATTTCCCTGCATTGGTTATAGGGCACAATGATCCCTATGGCTACATGCATTTTTTTTTTTATAAAGGTTTCTCATGGCCTCTTGTAAAACACAATACACAAACAATTCCTAAAAAATATCAGTGTCTTCTCATCAACAAGTAGATCCTACTAACTTTACAATACTCTATGGATTTTTAGCACACAATGGCTGGATGACCTGAAAATACAAGATGGCAACTTTTCCCTTTCTTGTACGACCATGTCAATGATTTTTGTGCAGGTAACTTTAAGATTTGATCCCTCTGTACCAGTTGCCTCTGTCTAGAGTGGCTTATGTTCATCACAGTACTCAACCCTTTGACAACAATTATTGACATTTGTCCTATTCCCTTTGTAAATATGTTGTGGTTATGAATTTTCTGTACAATATAGAGTGGCTAGCAGTGGTGCAAGTAGAAATATTTTCTTAGTGGTACAGAGTGACGAAAAATGGTCATGGTCATGTGTTATGAGGGGGTGTGGCCACATGCTGCTAGTGGGAGTGGCTACATGACACTAGCAGCGAGGCCACACGACAGCCCCTTTTTTGGGGGGGAATCTGGAGGCAAGACTAAAAATATATAGTAATGCCTCCAGTATAATAGAAATATATAGTGATACCTCCAGTATAATAGAAATATATAGTAATGCCTGCAATTTAATAACAATATATAGTAATGCCTCCATTATAACGGGAAAATACAACCACTGTTGCACTCCCAGTAACCCTGACAAAGTGGGAGGAGCCGTCATGCTGCCAAGCACCATGGTCTTGTTGCTCTGTGGCACATTATAATCATTGGCGTGCGCAGCACATTTTATTAGGGGGTGCACTGTCGGAATGGTGTGTCTAGCACCGCCTTTTGGGCGTGTCTAACACCATCTATTGACTGTCAACGCAATATAAAATATCCATATTTGTACCAATCCTAATAATGTAGGTACATTGTCAGATGTTGTGGTGTGCACCAAACAAACACCCCTGATGGCACTCACTGCAATTACACTGCTCCTCCTCAGCCTGGTCTGGCTGCCCCTCTCTTTCCCCTGCAAGCTGCAGCAGCTTACTTACAAGTCAGCCACTCACTGTCACTGACCGTCGCAGACTAGTACTGCTGCTGCTGGAAAAACGAGTGACCTGTCAATGCTGCTGCCGGCCGCCTGCCAGTATTGAATTTGTCTTCCTAAGAGGCATGCTGGCTGCATGCTGCTCCTCATCAGTGGCTGGCGTTGGCATAGCATAGAAGGAGAGAGGTGGGCATGTGGCGGGTGTGGCAGGTGGGCGTGCAAGCAGCATGACGTAATCACATCACGCTGTTTTTGTACATGGAAGTGGAGCCGGGAGTTTGAAAGCCGGTGGCAGTGGCACCCTTGATTAACCCAGGCGTCCGGTCAGTAATGCAGTCCTGACAGGCTGCAGCGCAGAGGGGCCAGTAATCAGCCTGCTCGGCGATCGCTGCATCAGGCATGTGAGATCAAGGTGCCAGACATTAGGGGGTGCCTGTGCGCACAAGGCACCCCCCCTGCGCACACCTATGATTATAATTCTGGTAATGGCCAAGTGTGTGGCAGATGGTACTGCGTACCCGCTGCCAAATTCTTAAGGGTACTCCGTACCCGCATACTTGCACCGCTGGTGGCTAGTGGGGTTCTGTAAACTTACACACTGTTTCTTTACACTTTCTGACAGGCCCAGTCTGTACATGTGCGGTAGCGTCAGCTGCTACCTAGCAATCTGATGGCTGCAGTGGGTGACGTTACCTGCTGCGAGACCCGGAAGTGAAGGGCTCGGCCAGGGACGATGGCGCCAGGGGTGTCCTCACGTGCACTGGCGGGCTTCTACAACATATTTAAGGTAATGTATGAACAGTGTTTACATTGTATTCACCTTGACAAAGGGGCTATGGGCCCCGAAAAGTTGGCTCATGTGTTTGTAACACAGTAATACAAGTTTATTTGCACGTAAGCCCCGGAGTGCCGCTGCCTTTTTTTTTTTTGTCAAATATTTTTATTAGGTATTTCAACATCTTACAATAGAATGGCATCAGAAGGATTATGAAAACACAGTCTACATACAGCATAAAAAGCTTAAATTTGACTGGGTGGGAAACGCAAAACGTAGTACAGACATCGATAAGATCCTTCCAATCTTTCAATGGAAAATAGTAAACATTAATGTAAAGTGTCTATGGGGGGGAGGTTGAGGGGTAGAACAGGGAGGGGGTGGAATTAGAGAGGGAGGAGAGGTGTGTGTGTGTGTGAGGGGGGGAACCGGGAGTAATTGCCCAATGTCCACGCATAATCGTATACAATAAACTGTCCAACGCTTTAATATAGAAAAAATTATCTAGAACATTTCTAAAATACATGAAATGCAAGACATCATTGATAGTGTATCATAGTATCATCATCAAGAGGGGCGAAAAAACTAATGGAAGACCCAAAATTTATGTGATTGAGGGCGTCGTATTTGTCAAACAACATTTATTTCATTAGCAGAGATTCAACTTCTGTTAACATCTGGGTTCTATGTTTAATCCAAGAGTTTACTTCTTTGCCACAGTTACTATCATGGTCAATATGGGCACTAAGTGCTGCTCGCATGCCTGAAGAGTGCCAAATATAAAAATTAGCAAATAATAGGGGTACTGGATGCAAGGACACAGTTAGTAGAAAAGTTACATTTATGAAGTTTTTAATTTTGTTCCAAAATTTCTTTGTGTCCGCAGGACCAGAGGTTATGTAAAAGAGTTGCCGACGATGCCCTGCATTTAGGACACTGCCCATCTTCCTCAGGCACAAAATGACTGAGTTGTTTTTGAGATATATATGCCCTAGATGTAATTTTAACTAGTGATGTGCACCGGACATTTTTCGGGTTTTGTGTTTTGGTTTTGGATTCGGTTACGCAGCCGTGTTTTGGATTCGGACGCGTTTTGGCAAAACCTCCCTGAAAATTTTTTGTCGGATTCGGGTGTGTTTTGGATTCGGGTGTTTTTTACAAAAAACCCTCAAAAAAAGCTTAAATCATAGAATTTAGGGGTCATTTTGATCCCATAGTATTATTAACCTCAATAACCATAATTTCCACTCATTTCCAGTCTATTCTGAACACCTCACACCATTATTTTTAGTCCTAAAATTTGCACCAAGGTCGCTGAATGACTAAGCTAAGCGACCCAAGTGGCCGACACAAACACCTGGCCCATCTAGGAGTGGCACTGCAGTGTCAGACAGGATGGCAGATTTAAAAAATAGTCCCCAAACAGCACATGATGCAAAGAAAAAAAGAGGTGCAATGAGGTAGCTGTGTGGCTAAGCTAAGCGACCCAAGTGGCCGACACAAACACCTGGCCCATCTAGGAGTGGCACTGCAGTGTCAGACAGGATGGCAGATTTAAAAAATAGTCCCCAAACAGCACATGATGCAAAGAAAAAAAAAAGGGGGGCACCAAGGTCGCTGGATGGTTAAGCTAAGTGACCCAAGTGGCCGACACAAACAACTGGCCCATCTAGGAGTGGCACTGCAGTGTCAGACAGGATGGCAGATTTAAAAAAATAGTCCCCAAACAGCACATGATGCAAAGATAAATTAAAGAAAAAAGAGGTGCAAGATGGAATTGTCCTTGGGCTCTCCCACCCACCCTTATGTTGTATAAACAGGACATGCACACTTTAACAAACCCATCATTTCAGCCACAGGGTCTGCCACACAACTGTGACTGAAATGACTGGTTGGTTTGGGCCCCCACCAAAAAAGAAGCAATCAATCTCTCCTTGCACAAACTGGCTCTACAGAGGCAAGATGTCCACCTCCTCCTCCTCGTCCGATTCCTCACCCCTTTCACTGTGTACATCCCCCTCCTCACAGATTATTAATTCGTCCCCACTGGAATCCACCATCTCAGGTCCCTGTGTACTTTCTGGAGGCAATTGCTGGTGAATGTCTCCACGGAGGAATTGATTATAATTAATTTTGATGAACATCATCTTCTCCACATTTTCTGGAAGTAACCTCGTACGCCGATTGCTGACAAGGTGAGCGGCTGCACTAAACACTCTTTCGGAGTACACACTGGAGGGAGGGCAAATTAGGTAGAATAAAGCCAGTTTGTGCAAGGGCCTCCAAATTGCCTCTTTTTCCTGCCAGTATACGTACGGACTGTCTGACATGCCTACTTGGATGCGGTCACTCATATAATCCTCCACCATTCTTTCAATGGTGACAGAATCATATGCAGTGATAGTAGATGACATGTCAGTAATCGTTGGCAAGTCCTTCAGTCCGGACCAGTTGTCAAAAAAAGAAGGATCGACTGCGCTGAATTTCAGAAATATATAATAACGGTGGAGAGAGCCAACGTATCAATAAAAAATAACCAAATTTATTAAAAAACTGTAGAATACTACATATGAATAAGGCAATAAAACATGAATAGATAATTGCTCAGTAAATTATCTCAAGGTATCAGCACGATTAAGGACTTATGTAATGTTGCAGCTGTGGTGTATAATGCTGAAATCCGTATTCCGTAGCTGAAATGGGTGCTGTTCGTAGTGCACAATAATGAACAGGGTGCAATTGTGCAGCTCCAGTAATAAATCACGTGTATAAAGCCAGTGGGTCAGTCAGTGATAAATACCTCTCCAATGGGCTGGTCCGTTTACCGGGCGTCCCCGGTCTGGTATCCTGCGATGCCCACAGATGCTATGCAGCGGAGAGGAGACGGATTGCTCTATGTGATCAGCTGGCTTGTGCGGCGTGAATGACAGCGGCTGTTTAGAAGCTGAAAATAGTCAGGAACGATGCCGTCTAGAAGTGCTGAGCTCTGCACCACATATGAGACACCTGAGCAAGGTGTATGGTGTATGGAGAGGCGGGTCCTAACGCGTTTCGTCACGCTCCACGTGACTTTTTCAAAGGTGATTTCCTGCCTCCAATTTCCCCAGTATTTAACTATAATGGGTCCGGAGCAGACAGCTGTCTGCAATCAATCTCCAATTAAAAAACAAAGGATCATTAAGACTACGTGGCTCTCTCTTAAAAATACAATAACAATCATATGTACCATATGCAGACTTGACTTGCTGAAAGTAGGAGATATGAAAAATACACAAAGTAATTAAGATTGTAAATATTAATGATAAAGACTGGGTATGTATTAAAGAACTAATTATGTTATTAGGAGGTACCCACATGCCGGGCCTCCAGTGAAAGTGGAACAGATGTGGATCACTTATGTATCCCTGGTGTAGAAGCGGGATTTTAACCCTCTGTATAGAGCACCAAACAACGCCAGAGCGAGTGTTCTCTAACTCACATTTGTAACCTTAATTAGTGAAAATCTCCATACAGACATATCTAGCCTGTATTAGAGATTTAGAATTACCCCTGATAGAGAGAAAGATTTTTAAATTGAATTAAGATGCATGTGTCTTTTTGATGAGAATATACAAAAATAGCATCCAAGCCCCATATTCAGATGACTGCTGTCGCCTGACAGGCTCGATTTAGGATCGAACTCGTTATTATTCAATCGCACAGCAAGTGTTCGTCACTTAACCATGTGCGCCACTGGGTACACACGGTGTCCAGGGAATGTTAAATAAGATATGTCATCTCTGTTACTAGAATCTGGGTTATGTCGCCCGCATCAGTTAAACATGTAGAAGCAATTGATTAATAAAAACATATACAGATAGATACATAATCCTGAAACAGTACATATAAAGAAAGATACTTCATCCAAATATTATACCGGTACATAGAATGTACCAAGTAAAATGTCGTATGTCGTGCCATTGAAAGATAGGATTTGGATGAGTAATGTTAGAAATGGTAACCCTGTTATCAACATTGCTTCTGCTAGACTCCACAGTATCGGTAGACTGTGCAAAGTTTTGACATGTAGAGATCTGTCTTGAAGCATCAACTGAGCGATTCTCTAATAACTAATTGGTCCAAAAGGATTAATATAGCTGAAATGAATGAGTAAATATTCAAAGGAAACACAACAAAGACATAAATAGAAATTAAAAATGAGGAATGAGTATCTCCAATCACATGACCGTTAACTCCTGAGTATCTCTATACAGATACGAACTGCAGGTCTATCAAACTAAGTAGATCCGTCATTTAGCGATGCACACCGCTGAGCACACACGATGTCTTGGGTGTGCAACAAATGTAAACTGACACATGTTACATTCTCACTCACTGTAATACAAACTGAGATAAAGAGGGAGAATGGAGCCGTAATAGAAAGATACGAGGTTTATATGGCTGATATAGTGAATAGATCTGTACCCATAGGGGTGACCACTCGTATTGTTGTGCCGACACCTAGCTGAAACTAACTAATGTACAATCCATCTCAGTGCTTAGATCTTAAGGTGGAACGTACCATGGAGAGAATAAGGGTGTTCATATTCGTACTATATTTACCATGCTACATCACAAAGTATGGGTTCTAATAAAGCTGGCTCTCAACTATCATGTTATTTGACTAGAGTGTACTCCTGGAGCCTAGTCATTAAACTATTAAATCAGCATGACTATAATAAAAAAGGGCATAAACCGATTAAATATAATGTGATTGACAGAGGACAGATTGTGAACTATAAGTGATTAAACCCGAAAGATAACATAATAAGGCACTAGATGATGGAGAGAGGAGCAGATAGATTTAGAACAGTAACTGTGTCTATGTTAAGTGAGATCAAACTCAATACATTCATTTAGTCCTTCTGGGGTGAGTGTTCTCAATTTATGAATCCAATAATTCTCCCTGAGACATAATTTCCTGTATCTGTCTCCACCCCTGACTGTAGGTTTAATATGTTCAATGCCTATAAGTTGAATGCCTTCTGGGTTTTTCTGATGCTTATCTAGAAAGTGTCGGGAGACACTATGAAACACAAAACCCTTCTGGATATTGCGTCTGTGTTCGAGGAATCTGATCCTAAGTTTCCGTGTTGTCCTGCCAACATATATTAGATTGCATTTGCAAATGAGTATATATATTACAAAAGAACTATTGCAATTGATATGTGAACGGATCTCAAATTGGAACTGATCCGAAGAGAAGAAACTCTTCGAGCTATTCTGGATGTAGGAGCATGTGATGCATTGACTCGCGCCACATTTGAAGCATCCTACTACCTTGGGCAGCCATTGAGTATTATTCACAGGAGTTCTAGTGTCCCCCGAATTTCTTTTGTCTATAAATAGACTGGGGGCTAGAGATTGTTGTAGATTATTGGATTTCTTTAAAATAACTGACGGAATGTCTTTAAGTTCAGTTCTGAGTACCTGGTCTGTGAGGAGAATGGGGTAATTGTTGCGAATAATGTTCCTGATTTTTGTTGAGGAACAGTTAAATTGTGACAAGAAATGGGGTTGATCTGATTCGAACTTCAGAGGATGGTTTCTAGATAACAGAAGTTCTTTTCTGTCTAGGGCATCAACCCTTTCACATGCAGTTCTAATGATCCCCGCTGGATAACCCAGATTCAGAAATGAGGCGGAGAGTTCGTCCGCTTGTAGTTGGTAATCTACACCCTCACTACAATTACGTTTAATACGTCTCAATTGTCCAAATGGAATATTATTGAGCCATGGTTTGTAGTGTGCACTGTTATAATGTATAAAGTTAAGAGTATCGACTTCCTTACGGAACGTTTTTGTGGAGATTCTGCCGTCTACTATATTAAGAGAGATATCAAGAAAAGAGATAGACGATGGGTGCGCAGTACCAGTGAACCGTAAAGTGAACTCATTGTCATTTAATAAGTCAATGAAGTGAGAAGAAAGGGAGACATCACCATCAAAAATGAAAAACAAATCATCTATGTAACGGCCATAGTAGACGAGGTCAGCGCCGAAGCCCCGCCCCCAAACATGGCTACGCTCAAAGGCACCCATGTAGAGGTTGGCGAAGCTCGGCGCGAACCTCGTCCCCATGGCCGTCCCAAGTTTCTGTAAATAATAAGATTTATTGAAAATGAAATAGTTATGTGAGAGTATGAAGGCTATTGCATCCAATATAAATTTCTGTAATTCAAGATCGATCGAATGAGTCTCTAGAAGGAAATCGGCAATCACAGATATGCCTTTATGATGTGGAATATTAGAATACAGTGCCTGTACATCACACAGTGGCGTAACTACTGCCCCCGCAGCCCTCGCGGTGGCTTGGGGGCGAGGGGCTGCGGGGGCGCCACTGATTTACAGCAGACTGACATGCGGACGAGCGTCCGCATGTCAGTCTGCGGTCTGCTTCCCTCCGCCGCTTTTTGGAGGGACACGGAGGGACAGCTCGCCTCTCCTGTGTCCCTCCTGCATCATCTCCGGCGGCTGCGGGTCTAATAGGGGGAAGTGCCGTAGGTGAGCTCTAATTGGCTCACGAACCGGCACTTCCCCCTATTAGACCCGCGGCCGCCGGAGATGATGCAGCAGGAGGGACACAGGAGAGGCGAGCTGTCCCTCCGTGTCCCTCCAAAAAGCGGCGGGGGGCGGAAGAAATATCTGGCACTGGGGGCATATATGGCACTGGGGGGAATATCTGGCACTGGGGGGAATATCTGGCACTGGGGCATATATGGCACTGGGGGGGAATATCTGGCACTGGGGGGCATATATGGCACTGGGGGGGAATATCTGGCACTGGGGGCATATATGGCACTGGGGGGGAATATCTGGCACTGGGGGCATATATGGCACGGGGGGAATATCTGGCACTGGGGGCATATATGGCACTGGGGGGGAATATCTGGCACTGGGGGCATATATGGCACTGGGGGGGAATATCTGGCACTGGGGGCATATATGGCACTGGGGGCATATATGGCACTGGGGGGGAATATCTGGCACTGGGGGCATATATGGCACTGGGGGGGCATATATGGCACGGGGGGAATATCTGGCACTGGGGGCATATATGGCACTGGGGGGAAATATCTGGCACTGGGGGCATATTTGGCACTGGGGGCATATCTGGCACTGGGGGCATATGTGGCACTGGGGGGGAATATCTGGCACTGGGGGCATATGTGGCACTGGGGGGGTATATGTGTACCTGGCACATGGGGGGGGGGCTATATTTGGCACTGGGGCATGTGAGTACCTGGCACCGTAGGGGAATATCTGGCACTGGGGACATATGTGGCACTGGGAGCACAGCCCTAGCAACGAGGACTACCTCCTAGCAACGAGCATGACACCCAGTGCATGAAACACCTGGCAACGAGCATGACACCCAGTGCATGAAACACCTGGCAACGAGCATGACACCCAGTGCATGAAACCCCTGGCAACGAGCATGACACCCTGAGCATGAAAACCCCTGGCACCGTGCATGGAACCAAGAGCATGAAACCCCTGGCAACGAGCATGACACCCAGTGCATGAAACCCCTGACAACGAGCAGGTAATTGAAAAGTAATTAGAAGCCTTACTGTAGGACTTAATGTGTAATGGGCATTACGGTGTGTGGCATAATGTATCACGGACATTGCGGTGTGTGTCATAATGTGTCACAGGCATTACGGTGTATGGTATACTATATCGCGGGCATTGTGATATGTGGTATAATGTCTCAGGGTCATTGCAGTGTGTGGCATAATGTATCACGGACATTGCGGTGTGTGTCATAATGTGTCAGGCATTACGGTGTGTGGTATACTATATCACGGGCATTGTGGTATGTGGTATAATGTCTCAGGGTCATTGCAGTGTGGCATAATACATAACGGGCATTGCGGTGTGTGGCATAGGGTATAACGGGCAGGGCATTGCGGTATGTGTCACAGGCATTACGGTGTATGGTATACTATATCACGGGCATTGTGGTATAATGTCTCAAGGTCATTGCAGTGTGTGGCATAATGTGTCACAGGCATTGTATGTGCTATAATGTATCGGGCATTGCAGTGTGTGGCATAATGTATCACGGACATTGCGGTGTGTGTCATAATGTGTCACAGACATTGTATGTGCTATAATGTATCAGGGGCATTGCAGTGTGTAGCATAATGTATAACGGGCATTGCGATTCCTGTCATAATGTGTCACAGGCATTACGGTGTGTGGCATAATGTGTCACTGGCATTACGGTGTGTGGCATAATGTGTCGGGGGCATTACAGTGTGTGCATATTGTGTCATGTGCATTATTGTGTGCGGCATAATGTCTAAGGGCCATTGCAGTATGTGGCATAATGTATACTGGGCATCACTATAAGGAGGAAAAATTACAAATAATGTAAGGGGCATGAATCAGGATTATTTTTCTTTCCTGTGGTGGCCAACGTCTGGGCGTGCAGGTTGCAAAACTGGGGTATAAGGTAGTCTTTTCCTGCAATGCCACGCCCCTTTATGCGAAACCACGCCCATTCCAATGAAACCACACCCCTTTTTGTCGCGCACGCCTTCGCGCGCGCATATTTATCCCTTTATTGCTCCCAATTATGGAGCATGAAGGGGGGGGGGGGCGCCGAAGAATTTTTTGGCTTGGGGGAGAAAAATTTCTAGTTACGCCACTGACATCACAGGTCATGAAGAAGAATGTGCTTTTCCAATTGATATTGGTCATGGCATTTAAAAAGAAAGTGGTGTCTTTAATGTGTGACCGTAAAGAAGTGGCGAGTGGCTGTAAAAAATAATCAACGAAATGTGATAAATTAGAAGTGAGGGACCCCACACCAGAAATTATAGGACGCCCAGGAGGTGCTGTGAGTGACTTGTGGATCTTGGGTAAGTGAAAATAGGTGGGAATAATGGGATGAGTGGGAACTAGATATCTGAGTTCTTCCTTTGTAATGGTACCCATTTTCTGGAAGTAACCTCGTACGCCGATTGCTGACAAGGTGAGCGGCTGCACTAAACACTCTTTCGTAGTACACACTGGAGGGGGGGCAACTTAGGTAAAATAAAGCCAGTTTGTGCAAGGGCCTCCAAATTGCCTCTTTTTCCTGCCAGTATACGTACGGACTGTCTGACGTGCCTACTTGGATGCGGTCACTCATATAATCCTCCACCATTCTTTCAATGGTGACAGAATCATATGCAGTGATAGTAGACGACATGTCAGTAATCGTTGGCAGGTCCTTCAGTCCGGACCAGTTGTCAGCACTCGCTCCAGACTGCCCTGCATCACCACCAGCGGGTGGGCTCGGAATTCTTAGCCTTTTCCTCGCAGCCCCAGTTGCGGGAGAATGTGAAGGAGGAGCTGTTGACGGGTCTTGTTCCGCTTGACTTGACAATTTTCTCACCAGCAGGTCTTTGAACCTCTGCAGACTTGTGTCTGCCAGAAAGAGAGATCCAACGTAGGTTTTAAATCTAGGATCGAGCACGGTGGCCAAAATGTAGTGCTCTGATTTCAACAGATTGACCACCCGTGAATCCTGGTTAAGCAAATTAAGGGCTCCATCCACAAGTCCCACATGCCTAGCGGAATCGCTTTGTTTAAGCTCCTCCTTCAATCTCTCCAGCTTCTTCTGCAAAAGCCTGATGAGGGGAATGACCTGACTCAGGCTGGCAGTGTCTGAACTGACTTCACGTGTCGCAAGTTCAAAGGGTTGCAGAACCTTGCACAACGTTGAAATCATTCTCCACTGCGCTTGAGTCAGGTGCATTCCCCTCTTTTGCCTATATCGTAGGTAGCTGTATAGGCTTGAATGGCCTTTTGCTGCTCCTCCATCCTCTGAAGCATATAGAGGGTTGAATTCCACCTCGTTACCACCTCTTGCTTCAGATGATGGCGGGGCAGGTTCAGGAGTGTTTGCTGGTGCTCCAGTCTTCGGCACGCGGTGGCTGAATGCCGAAAGTGGCCCGTAATTCTTCGGGCCACCGACAGCATCTCTTGCACGCCCCTGTCGTTTTTTAAATAATTCTGCACCACCAAATTCAATGTATGTGCAAAACATGGGACGTGCTGGAATTTGCCCACATGTAATGCACGCACAATATTGGTGGCGTTGTCCGATGTCACAAATCCCCAGGAGAGTCCAATTGGGCTAAGCCATTCTGCGATGATGTTCCTCAGTTTCCGTAAGAGGTTGTCAGCTGTGTGCCTCTTATGGAAAACGGTGATACAAAGCGTAGCCTGCCTAGGAATGAGTTGGCATTTGCGAGATGCTGCTACTGGTGCCGCCGCTGCTGTTCCTGCTGCGGGAGGCAATACATCTACCCAGTGGGCTGTCACAGTCATATAGTCCTTAGTCTGCCCTGCTCCACTTGTCCACATGTCCGTGGTTAAGTGGACATTGGGTACAACTGCATTTTTTAGGACACTGGTGACTCTTTTTCTGAGGTCTGTGTACATTCTCGGTATCGCCTGCCTAGAGAAATTAAACCTAGATGGTATTTGGTACCGGGGACACAGTACCTCAAGCAAATCTCTAGTTTCCTGTGAATTAACGGTGGATACCGGAAACACGTTTAACACCGCCCAGGCTGCCAAGGCCTGAGTTATCCGCTTTGCAGCAGGATGACTGCTGTGATATTTCATCTTCCTCGCAAAGGACTGTTGGACAGTCGATTGCTTACTGGAAGTAGTACAAGTGGTCTTTCGACTTCTCCTCTGGGATGATGATCGACTCCCAGCAGCATCAACAGCAGCGCCAGCAGCAGTAGGCGTTACACAAGGATGCATCGGAGGAATCCCAGGCAGGAGAGGACTCGTCAGACTTTACAGTGACATGGCCTGCAGGACTATTGGCGTTCCTGTCTAAGGAGGAAATTGACACTGAGGGATTTGATTGTGTGGTTTGCAGGAACTTGGTTACAAGAGGAAGGGATTTAGTTGTCAGTGGACTGCTTCCGCTGTCACCCAAAGTTTTTGAACTTGTCAATGACTTCTGATGAATGCGCTCCAGGTGACGTATAAGGGAGGATGTTCCTAGGTGGTTAATGTCCTTACCCCTACTTATTACAGCTTGACAAAGGCAACACACGGCTTGACAAATGTCCGCATCTCTGTTAAAATAATTCCACACCGACGAGGTGATTGTTTTTGTAATTTGACCAGGCATGTCAATGGCCATATTCGTCCCACGGACAACAGGTGTCTCCCCGGGTGCCTGACTTAAACAAACCACCTCACCATCAGAATCCTCCTTGTCAATTTCCTACTCAGCGCTAGCAACACCCATATCCTCATCCTGGTGTACTTCAACAGTGACATCTTCAATTTGACTATCAGGAACTGGACTGCGGGTGCTCCTTTCAGCACTTGCAGGGGGCGTGCAAATGGTGGAAGGTGCCACCTCTTCCCTTCCAGTGTTGGGAAGGTCAGGCATCGCAATTGACACAATTGGACTCTCCTTGGGGATTTGTGATTTAGAAGAATGCACAGTTCTTTGCTGTGCTTTTGCCAGCTTAAGTCTTTTAATTTTTCTAGTGGGAGGATGAGTGCTTCAATCCTCATGTGAAGCTGACCCACTAGTCATGAGGAAAATAGGAGAGGGCCTCAGCCGTTCCTTGCCACTCTGTGTCGTAAATGGCATATTGGCAAGTTTACGCTTCTCCTCAGACGCTTTTAATTTAGATTTTTGGGTCATTTTACTGAACTTTTGTTTTTTGGATTTTACATGCTCTCTACTATGACATTGGGCATCGGCCTTGGCAGATGACGTTGATGGCATTTCATCGTCTCGGCCATGACTAGTGGTAGCAGCTTCAGCACGAGGTGGAAGTGGATCTTGATCTTTCCCTATTTTACCCTCCACATTTTTGTTCTCCATTTTTTAATGTGTGGAATTATATGCCAGTACTATATAAATGGCCTACTGTACCGTACTGCTATATATTATATACTGGTGGACAGCAAAATTATGCACTGTCCTCCTACTACTGCGCACAACAACTAAAATGCACCACAGGTATGGATGGATAGTATACTTGACGACACTGAGGTAGGTAGAGCAGTGGACTACTGTACCGTACTGCTATATATTATATACTGGTGATCAGCAAAATTATGCACTGTCCTCCTACTACTGCGCACAACAACAGGTATGGATGGATAGTATACTTGACGACACAGAGGTAGGTAGAGCAGTGGACTACTGTACTGTACTGCTATATATTATATACTGGTGGTCAGCAAAATTATGCACTGTCCTCCTACTACTGCGCACAACAACTAAAATGCACCACAGGTATGCATGGATAGTATACTTGACGACACAGAGGGTAGGTAGAGCAGTGGACTACTGTACCGTACTGCTATATATTATATACTGGTGGTCGGCAAAATTATGCACTGTCCTCCTACTACTGCGCACAACAACTAAAATGCACCACAGGTATGGATGGATAGTATACTTGACGACACAGAGGTAGGTAGAGCAGTGGCCTACTGTACCGTACTGCTATATATTATATACTGGTGGTCAGCAAAATTATGCACTGTCCTCCTACTACTGCGCACAACAACTAAAATGCACCACAGGTATGGATGGATAGTATACTTGACGACACAGAGGTAGGTAGAGCAGTGGACTACTGTACCGTACTGCTATATATTATATACTGGTGGTCAGCAAAATTATGCACTGTCCTCCTACTACTGCGCACAACAACTAAAATGCACCACAAGTATGGATGGATAGTATACTTGACGACACAGAGGTAGGTAGAGCAGTGGACTACTGTACCGTACTGCTATATATTATATACTGGTGGTCAGCAAAATTATGCACTGTCCTCCTACTACTGCGCACAACAACTAAAATGCACCACAGGTATGGATGGATAGTATACTTGACGACACAGAGGTAGGTAGAGCAGTGGACTACTGTACCATACTGCTATATATTATATACTGGTGGTCAGCAAAATTATGCACTCTCCTCCTACTACTGCGCACAACAACTAAAATGCACCACAGGTATGGATGGATAGTATACTTGACGACACAGAGGTAGGTAGGGCAGTGGACTACTGTACCGTACTGCTATATATTATATACTGGTGGTCAGCAAAATTATGCACTGTCCTCCTACTACTGCGCACAACAACTAAAATGCACCACAGGTATGGATGGATAGTATACTTGACGACACAGAGGTAGGTAGAGCAGTGGCCTACTGTACCGTACTGATATAATACTGGTGGTCACTGGTCAGCAAAATTCTGCACTGTCCTCCTACTATATACTACAATGCAGCACAGATATGGAGCGTTTTTCAGGCAGAGAACGTAGATATTTTCACCACACTGAGCACAGATATTTGCAAGCACACTGAGCACAGATATCTGCAGCACACTGAGCACAGATATTTGCAGCACACTGAACACAACTGAGAGAACGCTGCACACGTCCTCTCCCTATCATCTCCAATGCACGAGTAAAAATGGCGGTGACGCGCGGCTCCTTTTATAGAATATGAATCTCGCGAGAATCCGACAGCGGGATGATGACGTTCGGGCGCGCTCGGGTTAACCGAGCAAGGCGGGAGGATCCGAGTCTGCCTCGGACCCGTGTAAAATGGGTGAAGTTCGAGGGGGGGGGTTCGGATTCCGAGGAACCAAACCCGCTCATCTCTAATTTTAACATGGACCTCCTGCAACACTGAAGATTGTACAGTATGCAGCACTGAATGATAATAACGAATCAATGTGTTGTCACGTAGCAGTGAAGGGATATCTTTATCCCACAACTCTGTTGTTTGTTTCCAAATTTTTACTATGTAAGATTGTAATAAAGCTAGATATGTCATTTTTGGTTTGTGTTTATTCAACTTACATTTATGAAAAATACGGTCTAAAGGGCCTAATAGGGTGGTAGGTCGAGATGGCAGTGGAAGAGATAAAACGTAGATTGTCAGTTGGATATAGGCAAATAAACTAAAAGGCGGAAAACCATAGAGACTCTGAAGTTTCGCATATGGGATTACATTCCTCCCGGGTCAACACTTGGGAAATTGCTTTTAAGTCTTTTATTCGGAAACGCTGGAAAGCTGGGTTTTCAATACCTGTGGTGAACATTGGGTTACCCCAGATCGGCAACCATTCCGATCGTAGAGGGTTATGATCCAATTTGTTGTTCACGTAATGCCAAGCCTCATAAGAGTCTTTAAAAAAGATATTCTGCAGTATATATTTGGCTAAAATTGATTTAGGGGCGCGGAGTAGGGCTCCCGGGGAGTAAGGGGCCAATAATGCGCTTTCCACCCCATAGTTTGTATAGTGATTTTGCTCCAGTAGCCAGTCCATGGCATAACGGAAAAGTACAGCCTGAGAGTAAAGAGTTAGGTCGGGGAACCCCAGTCCACCCTCCTTCTTTGGTAATTTCAGTTTTGACAGAGCAATTTTTGTTTTTTTCAATTGCCATATAAACTTGGTACTAAGGCGGTCAATATATTTAAGATCTGTAGAAGTGAGTTTAAGGGAAAGGAGTTGCATCATATATGAAAGTTTAGGGCGTAATATTGATTTGATGACTATGCTGCCCAGTAGGGATAATGGTAGGTCGTGCCAGCGTTTTAGCGATATTTCAAAAGAATCAATTGCTGGAGTGAAGTTGTATTTACATAGATCACACGTAGTCTTTGGAATATGAATTCCCAGATATTTGAGTTGCATTTTGGCAAGTTATATTGAAGCCATGCCTCCTTCTTGGGGAAGTGTCGGAGGGGGGGGGCCGTGTAAAACTAACAATTCAGATTTTCTGATATTAATTTTATAGCTGGAGAAAGTGCTAAATGTAGAGATTATGGATAAAGTGGCGGGGATGGAATATTCAGGGTGAGATAACATCAAAATCTTACCATCAGCGAATAGCGAGATCCTAAAATCTGTATTGCCAAAGGAGATACCTTGATAGAAGGGTGAGTGTCTCAATGCAATGGCTCAAGTGCCAGCGCAAAGAGAAGTGGGGATAATGGGTATCCTTGTCTCGTGCCCCTTCTGCATATTATACTCGAGGCCGAGTCAGTATATAAGGTTTGAATAAAACCTATAAATTGGGTCGAGAAATGGAAACGGTTTAGAGTGTCATACAGGTGCTCCAAGTGCACCATATCAAAAGCTTTTTTAGCGTCCAATGACAATATGGCTCTACCAGAGTTCTACACGGCGCACTGGGAATCACACACCGCCGCCAAAACCCTCCTAACATTAGTCACCAGATTCCTGCCTTTTATGAAGCCGGTTTGATCACAGTGTATCAATTACAGTAGAAGAAGCTGTAATCTGCCCTCCAGTATTTTTGTCAGTATTTTGTAGTCTATATTTAGGAGTGATATCGGGCGATATGATCCGGGGTCGGATAAGTCTCTACCAGGTTTCGGAAGTAACCGAAGGATTGCGCTGTTAAAATAAGTAGGGAGGTTAGAGGTGAAGAGAATAGTATTATATACTGTTGCTGAAATGGGAGCTATATGTGGTGCCAAAAGTTTGTAATAGTCTGTGGCAAGACCATCTGGACTTGGTGCTTTCCTCTGTTTTAGATGTGATATGCCCTCTAGAACTTCCTGTTGTGTAATTTCAGATATTAGGGACTTACCCTTGCTGTCTGACAGCGTGGGTAGCGGGAGATGTTCCCAAAAGGACTCCACCGAAACCCTGGTAGAGTCAGGTGATGAATATAAGTTGCCATAGAATTTGATGAGAACGTTTGCTATTTGTTCATTATTGTTGGTAAGTTGACCATCAGTGTGTTTCAAAGGATGGATCATGGCAGGGGGGCGAATACCATTAAGTAAATTGGTGAGAATTTTACTGGATTCATTTCCAAATTTATGGAATCGGAAATCCCTAGAAAATGAGTACGACATTTCCATTTTGATGAATAATTTTTCGTAAGTGTTTTTGGCAGAGTGATATAGTGCTCTATGCTGTAGGGTTGGATCAGTTTTATAAGTAAGAAATGCCTGTGAGACTAGATCGTTGGCATCTAGGTATTGTTTCGTTAGTTGCCGTGCTGTTTATTCGTGGTGGATTGGGATATAATTTCTCCCCTAATGGTGGCTTTAGATGCCTGCCAGAACAGGACTGGGTTGGTATGTTTTGTATCTTTGTTATTAATTTCATAATTAGTCCAGGCCTCCAGGACTGCCTGTTTAAGTTTGGAGGAGGTTGCCAAGGTAGAGGGGCATCTCCAGTTTATACAAGTACCTTTGTCTGGTGTCAGCTGGATAGTCACTCAAACCACCGCATGGTCAGAAAGGTGTATCGGCTCCATGTCTGAGTTGACTATTCTTGGTAAAAGGGTAATGTAAAGTAGTAGGTAATCTATCCCTGACATTGTGTGTTTGGCTTCGGAGAGACAGGAATAATTCTTCTCTGTTGGGTGTAGCATGTGCCAAATGTCGAGGAGGTGGAGTTGCTTGGCCAAATCTAGCATCCCTAAGTGGGGAAGTGTACATCTGCTGGTTTGGGGGGTTTGTCTGTCCAAAAACATATTAGATACCAGGTTCAAATCACCTCCTAATAATATTGGTATGTGTAATCTAGGAGTGAGTATAGTTAAAATTCCAACAAAAAATTCTTTAGTATACACATTAGGTGCATAGACATTCATGCAGTAATATATCTGCTTGTCCAGGGCAATTTGACAAGCAACGGCTTAATGGGTCTGAGAGTATATCTAAAACTTCTAGAGAAAGCTGGCGTCTCGCCAGTATAGCCACACCTCTCGCTTTGGAATTATAAGAGACTGATGCCAGCACTGATCACCCTAGCATATTTAATTTCAGCATTTCCAAGGGGATTAGATGTGTTTCTTGTAGGTATACTAGGTCAAGATGTAATTTGTTCAAATATATTAGCAATCGCCTTCTCTTTTGAGGTGAATTAATGCCACCCACATTCCAACTACCTAATTTAAATGTCAGCATCAAGGATAATCAATAACAGAATAAGCAAGCACGTTGGAATGTAGTAATGAAAGCGCATATCTGAGTTGAGTAACAGTTAATGTAGCAATGTAGCATATAGTAGGGACATGAGCAGTCAGAGGGTAAGCAGGGAAGGGATAGCAGTGTGGGACAAAATACAGAGGATTCAACATAATAAGAACAATAATAGAAAAGTAAACAGGACCCAATCTGGACACTGTGAATACTGATTATTTTACAGGACAGAAAGCTATACCTTAATACACTTTAATTCGAGCCGCTTCGGTCGCTGTATGTAATCCTCGCCCTATGTACTTTTTACACAGTTAGCGTACAAAGGCCCGTACCCTGTACGCACTTTGCGTACTCACGCTGCGATGGACGTACAAAGTACACGCAGTGCATACACACACCCACGGACACACAGAGCACAATGCAGCTACACAGTGATAGAAATATACCTTAAACCTTAGCAGGAAATGGGACACGACACCAAATTGTATTTCAAAACTATGTTGGGGTCCAACCCACCAACGGTTATTGCACTAGCAGGGGGTTACAGGAATAATACAATACAATAAGAGAAAAAGGCTACAGTCAATGGTACATACGTTTGTTCGCCTGCGCTTCCCGGTTCGGTCCTCAATCATCAAGGTGGATGATCTTCAGAGATTGTATGTGACCGGGCCTGCAGCTGGCTTTTTATACATTTGTCCAAAACCTAACACAATGGAAACTGTAATCTATTTGTCTATTGGTCACTGGGATGGTCATTTACAGTACAGGAGAGGTCATAGGTCGGTTTGAATAGGTGGGCGATGTCTGGCCCAGGTGCACTTGCAGATGTTCCCCACTGGGTTCCCGCCGAATATCAGGAGTACAGTAAACACAGTTGATATTAATATTCTGCTCCTGCGCATAACTATTCGCAGAAGCGTGCGATCTTCTGCAAACTAACACCGGAATATTGGGGGTAATTCCAAGTTGATCGCAGCAGGAATTTTGTTAGCAGTTGGGCAAAACCATGTGCACTGCAGGGGAGGCAGATTTAACATGTGCAGAGAGAGTTAGATATGGGTGTGGTGTGTTCAATCTGCAATGTAATTTGCAGTGTAAAAATAAAGCAGCCAGTATTTACCCTGCACAGAAATAAAATAACCCACCCAAATGTAACTCTTTCTGCACATGTTATATCTGCCTCCCCTGCAGTGCACATGGTTTTGCGCAACTGCTAACAAAATTCCTGCTGCGTTCAACTTGGAATTACCCCCATTGTTCTTAAAATACCCTACAGCTGGATACCAAACACCCCCTCCTAACCTAATTCTGTCCCCCCCTATCCTGTAAAGGTGAATCCCTTTGTTATTATACCCTTTAAGCAAGTATAACTCGCTGGTGTGGTGCATGTAGACCAGAGGTTCCCAAACTCGGTCCTCGGGGGCCCACACAGTGCATGCTTTGCAGGTCTCCTTACAGAATCACAAGTGAAATAATTAGCTCCACCTGTGGACCTTTTAAAATGTATACAATAGAAAAAGAGAGAGACCCTGTGGCGCAGATATGGTATAAAATACAATACAGTACCTTTAAATTTCCCTTGCTGGGGATAGAAGATTTCTTCCAAGAATGTCGTCCTTCTCTCCAGGGGTTCACTCCAAGTATTAGCCTCAAAATAGGAGGAAAATATTCTTAGTGTAACACTGTGGGGTCTGGGTGGAATACACTTTAAGATATATGATGTTGCACTCACATTTTATAATAATTAAATATGCCCATCATCCTCCATATGTCTGTTTCTCCTTCTCCGCCAAATGTGTGGCTCAAATAAAGAGAAATATTTAGTGCAACACTGTTGGTTAAAAACTAAAACTGAATTTATTACAGAATTGCACTCACATTAAATAAAACATAACAAAGCATATAGAACCTCCTCAATAGGGTAAGATGATTCTCACGACAGATAGATTCGGAACCAGCCGGTCCAACCGTCAAAGGAAGATATCACCGTTCCCAAGATGTTTCCAGAGGTAAGTCCAAAAGTCCAGAGTCCAAAGAAATCCACCTGCTTTACGCGTTTCGGACTTAGAAGTCCTTCATCAGAAGCATGGTGGAGTACAAACTGAATGGGTTTTTATACCCACAAACATTATGAAGACCACCCCCACCCCACCTGAGAATGGGCGCCCAGATTCAAACCAGCCAATGAAAGAAGCAAAACGGAGCCGTACTTCACATTACATCACTTCCGGTTTCCGGATGGATGCGTTCCACCGTGTTCCATACATATGTACGCGTGCCGTCCGCTCGCTTCCGGTATTACCCGGAAGTTGTATTTGCGTTCCACCGCGTTCCAATGCGGCGCTTCTTAGAGCTTCCTCCTTTACTTTAATTCGAAAGCATAGCGGTGACAGTTACCATGGTCACGTAGTTGACATTTACTGGCGGCTCAGACTCTCATGGGGTGAAAGTGGTCAATGATGATACATAATCTATGAAATATACCAAAAAACATAATTAGTTATACAATAGGGGAAACTATAGGAAATGCTTGAGCTCAAAATCCCCATTCAAACCTCTGGGGACCAAAGATTTTAATACGTAAATCCACTTCATTTCAGCTTTGGAAAGCCTAAGATCCACATCCCTTGTTTTCCAATTATGTTGGACTATTTGAATGCCCCAAAAGGATTTAACATGACACTCATTTGATTGATGTTTTTCTTTAAAATGGGCCGATAGTGTATGTAACTCTAAGCCCTTTTTGATATTATATATGTGCTCTGCCATCCTAGTTTTTAGATTTCTAGTTGTTTTACCAACATAAATTAAATTGCAGGTACATTGTATAACATAACATTCTAACATGCAATTCTAAGAATGTTATTTATGTTATACAATGTACCTGCAATTTAATTTATGTTGGTAAAACAACTAGAAATCTAAAAACTAGGATGGCAGAGCACATATATAATATCAAAAAGGGCTTAGAGTTACATACACTATCGGCCCATTTTAAAGAAAAACATCAATCAAATGAGTGTCATGTTAAATCCTTTTGGGGCATTCAAATAGTCCAACATAATTGGAAAACAAGGGATGTGGATCTTAGGCTTTCCAAAGCTGAAATGAAGTGGATTTACGTATTAAAATCTTTGGTCCCCAGAGGTTTGAATGGGGATTTTGAGCTCAAGCATTTCCTATAGTTTCCCCTATTGTATAACTAATTATGTTTTTTGGTATATTTCATAGATTATGTATCATCATTGACCACTTTCACCCCATGAGAGTCTGAGCCGCCAGTAAATGTCAACTACGTGACCATGGTAACTGTCACCGCTATGCTTTCGAATTAAAGTAAAGGAGGAAGCTCTAAGAAGCGCCGCATTGGAACGCGGTGGAACGCAAATACAACTTCCGGGTAATACCGGAAGCGAGCGGACGGCACGCGTACATATGTATGGAACACGGTGGAACGCATCCATCCGGAAACCGGAAGTGATGTAATGTGAAGTACGGCTCCGTTTTGCTTCTTTCATTGGCTGGTTTGAATCTGGGCGCCCATTCTCAGGTGGGGTGGGGGTGGTCTTCATAATGTTTGTGGGTATAAAAACCCATTCAGTTTGTACTCCACCATGCTTCTGATGAAGGACTTCTAAGTCCGAAACGCGTAAAGCAGGTGGATTTCTATGGACTCTGGACTTTTGGACTTACCTCTGGAAACATCTTGGGAACGGTGATATCTTCCTTTGACGGTTGGACCGGCTGGTTCCGAATCTATCTGTCGTGAGAATCATCTTACCCTATTGAGGAGGTTCTATATGCTTTGTTATGTTTTATTTAATGTGAGTGCAATTCTGTAATAAATTCAGTTTTAGTTTTTAACCAACAGTGTTGCACTAAATATTTCTCTTTATTTGAGCCACACATTTGGCGGAGAAGGAGAAACAGACATATGGAGGATGATGGGCATATTTAATTATTATAAAATGTGAGTGCAACATCATATATCTTAAAGTGTATTCCACCCAGACCCCACAGTGTTACACTAAGAATATTTTCCTCCTATTTTGAGGCTAATACTTGGAGTGAACCCCTGGAGAGAAGGACGACATTCTTGGAAGAAATCTTCTATCCCCAGCAAGGGAAATTTAAAGGGACTGTATTGTATTTTATACCATATCTGCGCCACAGGGTCTCTCTCTTTTTCTATTGTATGCATTGGTTATGGTGTGGTGAGCCATTTTGAGTTGACCTGGGCTGCACTTGTGGTGTTTGCGCAATTGGCTTCTTTGGTGTTTTCCTGTCTTCCGTGTTATCTGTCACTATCACCAATCAAGTACTGCAGCAAACATGTTTGCATTTCGGGATTGTCGAAATGAATCTGTTAAGAATATTTTTGAAACCTCTAATAAAGAGGAAGAATGTAGTAATGAAGATCTCTACAGTCTGAGTAAAAAATTGGAAACTACCATGTTAAGGGAAAATAGAGTATGGTGGGAAGTCATAACATTAGATAAATATCAAACTGAAAATTTAATACCAAAAGGTCTTCAAATTATAAAACCACCATCCCTTAATGGGGTTGATGAGACTTTCTCCAATGAGTGGCAAGCTATGCTTGACCAATGCTCCCATAAATTGATTGATCTCATTCTCAGAGAACGAAAGAAATTATTGAAATCTTTAAATGAGGAAATCAATAATCTTTTCATTCTAATTGGTCCTTTTAAAGATCAGAAGGACTTTAAATCATCTGAGGAGGAGATAATGAGAAAAATAAATAAAGAAACTTGAGAATTGAAAGAAAGGAAAATTCGAAAATTTAATAGAGATTTAAAACAGCTAAATAAACCACCCATTATTCAAATGGAGGAGGTAAATGTCGACACACCCAAGCAAAATACCCCTAATATAAGGAAGAGAATTCTCTCTCAAAGGAAACTAGAAGTTAATCCCAGGGAATATAAAGCCCCATTACATCAAAGGCAGAAACAACAACAACAAAGGAATAGGTCTAATTTCAGGGATCATAGGAGTTCGTACAATAGAGAGTCATGGAGAACACATGGAAATGAAAATGAAGGATGGGATGAGAGTCGGAATTATTCATCAAGGTATAGACATGATAGACCACAGGACAGGCCAATCTCCACTGAGAATAGATTTTTACCTCTACGTGAAGATTGGCATGTATCTGAAAATACCACACCTTTTTTAGAGAGGGATCACAGAAACAGAAGAAGGTTCTAACAAAAACAAAAAGAGGAAAGAGAGGAGGATGTTCTAAACCTAAAAAACCTGGCAAATCAACAGTTAGTGAATTGCCTAAGGAGGTAGAAAAAGTTGACAAAATGAAAATTTTTAATTTAAGTAAAAGGGAATTGACTAAAGAGGAGGAAAATGTCTTAATGAAAGGGCTGAAATATGCACCAAGTACAAAAGCTGACCCCTTTGACACGTATATTGATTTACAAAGATATATCCGGAAATTGACGGTGAAAAAGTTTTTTATAGGTAAAGGGGAAGGTGTAGAACAGCCAGAAGGGCCTCTGGAAGGTTCATCTAGACCTCAACATAAAAATAGATCCACCTTTTATCCCACCTTCTGTAAAGGGACCTTTATAGATTGTTTCAATAAGATCGTAAGTGAGGAATTAGATTTAATTACTACAGCTCCAAAAAAACAATCTAGATGTAATTTAACTATGAAAGAATATGCTGCACTAAAAGATCTTCAGGAGGATAAAAATTTAATAATAAAACCTGCAGATAAGGGGGGGGAGTATTGTATTAATGGACAAAGAAGCATATATGGCAGAAATATATAAACAACTAAATAATGGGGAAACATATAAAAGATTAAAAAGTGACCCTACAGATAAAGTATTAAAGGGACTTATGGATTTTACCCAAACTGCGGTAGAAAATGGAGTCATAACTCAGAAAGAATATGAATTTATTAATATCAAAACTCCTAATACCCCCACCATATATGTTTTACCCAAATTACATAAAAATCCGATACATCCCCCAGGTAGACCTATAATTGCTGGGATTAATAGTGCTACTAGCAATCTTTCAGCGGTTATTGACAGCCATTTGCAACCGTTAGTTAAACATACTCGGGCATACCTTAAAGATACTAAGGATATTTTAAATAAGATGAATGATATGGTATGGGATGAAAAGTTCATCTTATGTAGTGCAGATGTTAGCACTTTATATACGGTTATAGATTGTAAAAAAGGGCTGGAGTCGGTTTCTTTTTTCCTTAATCTTAATAATGTTGATGAGAAAACTTCAGCATTTATTCTGGAAGGAATAGAATTTATTTTGAAAAACAACTATTTCTTTTTTGATGGCTCTTATTATGTACAGTCTGTTGGGACCGCCATGGGTACCAGGTTCGCCCCCAGTTACGCCAATCTTTTCATGTCTTACTGGGAGGAGCTGTCAGTTTGGCATGATGGCGTCCTGGGGACGGGCCTGGTATCCTGGCAAAGATTCATAGACGATATATTTTTCGTCTGGAATGTCTGGAATGGAACAGAAAAGGACCTTCAGACTTTTTGTAATTCTTTAAATATTAATGATTTTAATATTTCTCTTACCTTTCAAATAAGTACAAGGGAAATAGTCTTTTTGGATTTGTTGATATATACAACAAATGGTAAAGTTCAAACAAAGAACTACCATAAGCCCACTGACTGTAATAGTTATATTTATAGGGACAGTCAGCACCATGATAATTGGCTTAGTGGCATCCCTTTTGGGCAGTATAGTCGTATTAAGAGAAACTGCTCAGAACCGGAGATCTGTAAAGAGCTTATAAAAGAAACCAAGGGAAATCAAATAGTCCAACATAATTGGAAAACAAGGGATGTGGATCTTAGGCTTTCCAAAGCTGAAATGAAGTGGATTTACGTATTAAAATCTTTGGTCCCCAGAGGTTTGAATGGGGATTTTGAGCTCAAGCATTTCCTATAGTTTCCCCTATTGTATAACTAATTATGTTTTTTGGTATATTTCATAGATTATGTATCATCATTGACCACTTTCACCCCATGAGAGTCTGAGCCGCCAGTAAATGTCAACTACGTGACCATGGTAACTGTCACCGCTATGCTTTCGAATTAAAGTAAAGGAGGAAGCTCTAAGAAGCGCCGCATTGGAACGCGGTGGAACGCAAATACAACTTCCGGGTAATACCGGAAGCGAGCGGACGGCACGCGTACATATGTATGGAACACGGTGGAACGCATCCATCCGGAAACCGGAAGTGATGTAATGTGAAGTACGGCTCCGTTTTGCTTCTTTCATTGGCTGGTTTGAATATGGGCGCCCATTCTCAGGTGGGGTGGGGGTGGTCTTCACAATGTTTGTGGGTATAAAAACCCATTCAGTTTGTACTCCACCATGCTTCTGATGAAGGACTTCTAAGTCTGAAACGCGTAAAGCAGGTGGATTTCTTTGGACTCTGGACTTTTGGACTTACCTCTGGAAACATCTTGGGAACGGTGATATCTTCCTTTGACGGTTGGTCCGGCTGGTTCCGAATCTATCTGTCGTGAGAATCATCTTACCCTATTGAGGAGGTTCTATATGCTTTGTTATGTTTTATTTAATGTGAGTGCAATTCTGTAATAAATTCAGTTTTAGTTTTTAACCAACAGTGTTGCACTAAATATTTCTCTTTATTTGAGCCACACATTTGGCGGAGAAGGAGAAACAGACATATGGAGGATGATGGGCATATTTAATTATTATAAAATGTGAGTGCAACATCATATATCTTAAAGTGTATTCCACCCAGACCCCACAGTGTTACACTAAGAATATTTTCCTCCTATTTTGAGGCTAATACTTGGAGTGAACCCCTGGAGAGAAGGACGACATTCTTGGAAGAAATCTTCTATCCCCAGCAAGGGAAATTTAAAGGGACTGTATTGTATTTTATACCATATCTGCGCCACAGGGTCTCTCTCTTTTTCTATTGTATGCATTGGTTATGGTGTGGTGAGCCATTTTGAGTTGACCTGGGCTGCACTTGTGGTGTTTGCGCAATTGGCTTCTTTGGTGTTTTCCTGTCGACCTTTTAAAATGTGTCAGTGAGTAATTAATACACCTGTGCACCTGCTGGGTTACCTGCAAAACATGCACTGTGTGGGCCCCGAGGACCGAGTTTGAGAACCTCTGATGTAGACTATGTGTACATTGTGCACTATGTGGATTAAATATGTAATGTGTTTTTATGGCTTTTCCATGCGATTACAAATACTACCGTAATTACTCCATGCGCTAATATGCAGGACCGCGGGAGCGATCATATGCAAATTGCGAATATGTGCACGCACGGCAGAACAAGTACGCGCATGGAGGCCATCTGTGTGTAGTTTGTACGTGATGTGTGTACTGAAATATTTTCGACTTAGACGGTCCACCCTTTGGCAGTCATCAATAACTGCCACACATTACTACTAAACAGAACATATTATCTACACAATATATACAAGTTTGTATGATTGGGGGAGAGTTGTAGGTGGGAAATGTATAACCTAGTGGGATAGTAAATGCATGTATGTATGAATCAATGTCTGAGGGGCAAGATCATTGTGCCGTATATGTTCTAAATAAGCTTCGAGGTATTGCGAAGTATACATTAAATCCTTCTCATTCCGTATTAAAGGTCTGTAAATGGGCAAACACTACCGAGCTCTTTTCGGCTTCTTATTCCAACAAATGGGGAGCACATTTAGTTGATGATACATGGAGGGGGAACATATGTGAATGCTAGTGTATGTGGATAACACCTGTCGACTATGTGTACCATTAACTGGAGGTTGCAGAGATGAAGATAAGACACATATATAAAAATGCATTCACATAAACATTGGGTAGGGCTGACGTCTTTTCCGGTTGAATGTTTCTGGGTAAAGGGGGAAACAGAGAAAAATGGTGAAAGAAACAGGCCATGAAATTCATTTGCAATCCTTATCATAACACTGTCTCTATGGATGGATCATAAATCAAATCTGCTGCTGTAACAACGCCCTCGCTCCTTAGACTCATCAAATTTGTGCTGCGCTTGCGCCGCATCAGAATTCAAACACACCTAAATATCAAACCAATAATTATGACGACACCTAGGAGACACAGGAGAAACTTTCCTACACTTGCAATTACATTCTGCACCCACTCTCCTAAAACCATTTGAGTGGGTTTAACCATGAGACCCAGCCGGTCAATTCATTACCCAAAGCCGTCAAGGTAAGATTGTCTCCTCCTGAACTCCCACTTCAACTGCAAGATCTCGTCCATCCTTTGATCGATGATCTCCGTGGGGTCGTCAGTGCTGTTCGTAATGTACGTACAGCACTTTACACCATATTGAGTTGCCAAAGTGACAGAGTACCCACCCGTCACAGCCGTGACATAATTCAGGACCATCCTGTGCTGGACCAACTCCGTCTTGTATGCTTGTAACTCCCTGCCCGTATACCTAAAGGTGTCATCATACATCTCAGTGATATTAGCTATCGCTAGCGCATGGATGTACTTAAAATTTATAATTCCCCTGGCAGTACGGGTGATGTCTAATGCGAGACGAATTTGAATCCCGGTGGACTCATGGATCAAATCAGAGGCTGCATGCTCTGCCCTATCTATGATGTGTCTCTTGATGATGTGTTCATAGTGGGTATGAGTATAAGGAGTCTGAGCGTTGCGGTGAATGTCTTTCATTTTATCGTGCTCTAAGGTCATGACCTCTGGTAGTACCCTTCCAATGTAACAAAATCCCTCAGAGCTCGTGAGCCACTTGTACGCTTTCCTCCCACATATGAAATAGGCATCATCTGGGAGAACATAGGGGTCATAATGTAACACCATATTGCAAATTTTCCAGGTAAAGAAACCAATCCCCAGTTCTCTCATCTGCTCAGTACAAGTATCAGGCTGGATGATGTGGGCACAATACCCCGGCGATACTTTTCCAACCCACATGGTCTTGCTTCCAGGTGTATACCTATACCGAAAATACCTCCCACTGTTGGCTATCTTGCGTACAAGTTCAGAGTCAATATGTATCCTATCAGCTCTGTGTGAGAAAGTCATTGTCTCGTTATTCCAGGTTACTTCCCAATTTCGGGTTTTTCGGAAATTGGAGACATTAAAGCATATTAGTGATCTATCTACATGATACTGGTGGAGCTTCAATCTAGGGGGCCTAGATATATTGAATTTCTTGTCCACCGGTCTCCCACCCCATAATTCGAGTACCTCACCTAACGTTAAAGGATACGGCACTAATCCCGACTTACTCTGTCCTTGAGGTACTTGGGAGCACACCCAACATTCTGCCTGGTTTAAGACCTTACCCACTAATGAGTGGTAATCACTCAACGGATGTCGGTCCAGGTCGATATTACTGTTGGACTGACATCTCTGGATGCACCCATCTTCGACTATGTTCTCGCAATATCTACAAATACAATATTCATCAGACAATAACCCCTCACATTGCCTCCGAGCTCCATGACTACGAGAGCGCTTACTGATACCAACCTTTACTCGAGTGATGTGCTGCTCCTGAGATCCTACAAATTCGTACTCGCCATCAGAACCCATTCCAGATCCTTGCTCGACCTCTCTGGGACCCTCACCAAAACAAATATAAGGAGGAGAAAAGAAAGGAAAATGCGGGGGGGGGGGGGGGAGGGGGTGAAAAAATAAAATGGTGCGACAACCGTCCTTGATCTTGTTGCTCTCCGCGCTCAGGTACCCTCAGCTTTCCCGGAATAGAC
Organism: Pseudophryne corroboree; assembly: GCF_028390025.1. Lineage (NCBI taxonomy): Eukaryota > Metazoa > Chordata > Amphibia > Anura > Myobatrachidae > Pseudophryne > Pseudophryne corroboree. The sequence continues at coordinate 716,111,871 of NC_086445.1, forward strand.
TCTCTAGTGATATGAGGTTCTCTTCACCTTGCTCTTTGTCACGAGTTTTCTCCGGGTCAGCGACCTCCTTGCAGTGGGACGAGTGGACCCAAGTCTCTCTTTCTGCGACCTTTAATGGTGTTGTGCTGGTTAACAAGACTTGGTACGGTCCTTCCCACCTGTCTATGAGGCAACCTGAGCGTAGAAAATTTTGTATCATCACATAATCCCCAGGCTCAATGTTATGACAATTACTGTTAGGTAGGTCAGGAATCACCAGTTTTAGATTTCTTTGTTAATTTCTCAGCTGCTGGCTCATCCTAACCAAATATTTCACAGTTATTTCATTATTGCATTTCAAATCATCCTGGGGGTCTATCATTACATGAGGTTGTCGACCAAAAAGAATTTTAAAGGGTGATAAGTTAAGTGGAGATCTGGGAGTGGTTCTGATGCTGTACGACACTAGTGGCAAAGCTTCTGGCCACAACAATCCAGTTTCAGCCATCACTTTGCTCAGCTTCTTCTTAATAGTGCTATTCATTCTTTCCACCTTTGCACTCGCCTGTGGCCGGTACGGAGTTTGTAGCTTGCTATTAATTCCCATCAGTTTGCACGACCTGAAAGACTTCACCTAGGAAAGATACCAGAAAAGTGTCCGGGCGCCTAAGAAGGGTAAAGCAGCAGACCAACTGGTCAAAAGGTATCCCCAATACCAAAAGATATATAGCGTGAATAATGAGATTTATGACCAGCTGAAATGCGCTAGAATGACAATAAATAAGCAGATAATACTTCCCTCACAGATGTTCTTTCATGAAGCTTCATGTGTATTTCATGAACCCGAAATCCATATATAAACAAAACAGAAATAATTCCAAAAATAGTGTAGTATGTTCCGTATAATGAAATGGAATACAATGAATAAATATAGATAGTGAACAAAAACACTTAGAGATGTGAATGGAGGTTTACCAAATAGAAAAAGTCAGAAAGCCTTGTATTGAAGTCTATTTGGAATAAAAGTATCTTCACAACCATATAAAAATGAATCAAGATGGAGGTTTACCAGATTCCTATGAAATGTGGACCTTAAGATTTGTTTCCCTCATTGATCCTCCCCCGTACAGTGGGGGTAATTACCCCCACTGTACGGGGGAGGATCAATCTCTTTAGAGGTTTCCCATTGAAGAGAAATCATATAGATTCCGAACGTATGATATACGTATAAAGTTCTACGACAGAAAACCTATGAGGGAAACAAGTCTTAAGGTCCACATTTCATAGGAATCTGGTAAACCTCCATCTTGATTCATTTTTATATGGTTGTGAAGATACTTTTATTCCAAATAGACTTCAATACAAGGCTTTCTGACTTTTTCTATTTGGTAAACCTCCATTCACATCTCTAAGTGTTTTTGTTCACTATCTATATTTATTCATTGTATTCCATTTCATTATACGGAACATACTACACTATTTTTGGAATTATTTCTGTTTTGTTTATATATGGATTTCGGGTTCATGAAATACACATGAAGCTTCATGAAAGAACATCTGTGAGGGAAGTATTATCTGCTTATTTATTGTCATTCTAGCGCATTTCAGCTGGTCATAAATCTCATGAAAGACTTCACCTGTAAAATGGGTACCCCTATCACTTTCAATCATTCTAGGAATACCATATCTGCACACAAATTCCTGCACAATTTTCTTTGCAGTGAACGTGGCAGTATTTGTGGCAGCAGGGAACGCTTCTACCCAGTTGGAAAACACATCAATACATACTAACACATATTTCAAATTCCTACAGGGTGGTAACTGTAGGAGGGATATGGGATGGCTCCGTTGGTATTGCCTTACCAATATTCTTCCTCAAGCAAATAAGACATGTCATTGCTTTCTTACCTGCATGAGAAGAGAATCCTGGCGCACTCCAGTAGGCTCTTACCAGCTTACACATATCCCCCTTGCCCTAGGTGAGTCAGCAGAGCCGGCCTTAGGCATAGGCAAACTAGGCAAATGCCTAGGGCATTTAGTATGCTTAGGGGCACAAGCAGCTTCTGCTGATTAAAATGATATGCGGCATGTGTATATTCTGTGTGTGACTGTGGCTGTATTTGCATACGAAATGCTACGTTGCAGTGTATTCCTGGAAATCACTGTAATGTAGCATTTCGTATGCAGATACAGCCGCAGTCGCAGACAGAATATAGACATGCTGCATATCATTTTAATCAGCAGAAGCTGCTTGTGCATCCTAGCCACATAGTAATGCAAATAAGATGCATTTTCGTAAACAAAAGGCGTCCGACGTTAGCAGAGCTGCCAGCTGACTCATGCCAGGCATCTCCTGCAGAACTAGCGGCGGTGCGAGGGGGCACCAGTCAAAATCTTGCCTAGGGCATCATATTGGTTAGGGCTGGCTCTGTGAGTCAGACCATATGCCACCTCAGCTAGGTCTGGAAGATATGCTCTGGGGGCCACTGGCTTACCTTGTCCATCTCTCCAGAGTCCTGGGGACTCCTAACCATACCCCTTCGACTTCCAGATCTCCTTTTCCTGTAGGGAACACAATTTTTTTTATTTACTGTCATGTGTTATCAGTTGTGTGAAGTAAAACCGTCTCTGGATGAGAGAAGAGACGATAATAATAATGAAAAATGTCAGGTTTGGCATTCACCAACAGGCTGTCACACCATCATGCATATTGGTGTCTGTACACACTCTCCCTTCACCAGTATTCTCATTCTCCACCCTTTGTGCATGACCAGGCACACTGCAGTAATACTGGTGTCCTTGTGCTGGTGAGATATACTGGATTTGGGCAGAACTCTGAAGGACCGAGTAGGCATGTGGCGTTTGAACTGTAATCGGGTCTATGTATTGTACCCTCCTGTCGGTGAACGTAAGATGAAGAGGAAACTTGTGAAGAAAGAAAAATCACATAGAAGTTAGTGACAGATAAGTTTGCAAAGATAAAGAGAATTTGACAACTGGATTGGGCACTATGGGGAATGACTTCTCTACTTGGTCTACTCCCCTTAAAAAAAAAAAATTCTATGTGTGTTGTATCTCTACTGGGACTATCACAGCCATCAATCCAGTGTCCTGTCCATCCTAAGTTCATAGGGAACCCGGTATCTGTGAGATAATTTCCTCTACCTGTGATGGACATGCATCTAGAACAGTGAAATGTAACATTAGTCTTCGTGGGTGTCAAACATACTTTGTACTTCCTGAGCGGGAGCACATCATATGTATATCATCTTAAAAAAGCTCCTGTTAAGTTTAATCAGGGGCCATTTCTGCTAGAGAAAGAAGCAAAAGTTTAGAGGCCCCATTTTAAACCCAGCAAGTTTTTGTCAAAGGGTAATGTTGCATATATTCCGTTCTTCCCATTAGCCGAATCTGTGTTTTCTATATGGCTCGTGATTCCTTACTATATGTCTCTTGGTCCCGTCTATGTATTTAATAATGTGGCTTGTGTTTTCTGTCTAGGGGGTCTATATTGACTATGTGTCCTACTACTCCTACAATCTCTGGCAAAATGTCCTTCCTTCCTACAAGTGTAAAATATTATTGACCTTGACTTACCATTAGGGGTCTGAGGTTTAGGCAGATGGGTTTTTCCTGTATATGCCTATACTTACCGTCCTCACCCTCTCCTCCTGTTGTTCTCTACATATAGCGATATTCTTGTAATGTTCCATAGCGCACTCTATGAGACTATCTACTGTGACCTCTCTCCAATTAGGCAAAGATGTTTGCACCATGTCCCTTACTTGCCTTATTGAGCCCATCCATTAGCATAGAGACAGCCACCTCCCTGTAATTCTCATCGTTCCCTATATCCGATACCCCAGTGTATCTAGCCATTATTTGTAAGGCCCTATGGAAATATTCAGATGTCATTTCATTTTCTCTCTGTTTTGTGGAGAAAATTTTGCTCCACTTATCAGCAGTGGGGAAATACAATCCTAGTTGTATGTTAATTCGTTCCACGTTCTCCTGATTGTGTTAGTCAGTCATAGGACTATCCGACTCTAATTTACAATCCGTTATAAATTTGAAGGTGTCAATATTAGGGGGTAGGCACGCTTTCAAAAGTATCCGCCAATCTTTGTTTGCAGGTTCATGGGCATTACCCAGAGCCTTTATATACTTCTGACATCTGGCTAAATGCTTCCGGGGATTGGGGAATTCTGAAATGATTGACCGCAGCTCTGATCTGGTCCACGGGCAATACATTGCATTATTCCGGTGAGGGTTACTCCCTGACTATCGGTTCTCCTATTGGGAGTTTCTATTACCAAGACAGGATGTAACCCAACCATTCAATTCTTGATCTGCTCACTGTGAGGTGTTAATGTCTCTGTGTAATGAACAGTCTCACACTTACCGATGTCTGTGATATCAGCAGTCCTTTCAGTGGGGGATACTGTTACTGCTCTGTCGAAATCGGAAAAATATCATGCTACATGTTGCCATATATTCACCCCATGCGCTTGCCCGCTGCACGTGCACATTTTCTCCCGTGCGTGCACATATTCGCAGTTGCGTGCCGGCGCCTCCGCGGCCGTGCGCTCGAGCGCGTGGAATGTGCATTTACGGTAGGGTTTGTGTGCGTCTAGCGGGCGACTCAATCGTTAAATAATAAATCCAAATAGTATGTTTTATAGATAATGTTCCCCTTAATAATAACTGTAAGTTTGTTTATTGTAGCTGGTCCCTGAACAAAGGAATTCCTCTTTGCATGATACGAAGGGTCAGATAGGGTCTGAGCGGTGGTTCCTGGTACCTAACTAAAGAACATTTTAATAGGAACAATCCGGTGCTGGTTAGGTAAAGATTAATCGCTCCTGCGAATAGTTATGTCCATTAGTAGTTTCTGGACATTTACTATATTTGCAGTTCATTATCCATGCGGCGGGAATTCTGAGATTCCCTCCCTCCTGAGCAGTTTGATATAGTCACAGCCCACCTGTTTAAACCAACCTATGACCTTTTGTTATAATGCAAGGAGACATTCCTGTGTCCAATGAACAATGAGATTATAGGTCCCTTTGTAGTGTACTGTAAGCAGTGTATATAAGATCAGCTAGCCTGGCCCAGTTCAGTCTTCTCTCCACAACGGTTTTCATCATTGACTAACCCAGAGCTGGTAACCAGGACTAGCGCAGCGAATCATTCCCCGGTGTGTAAGTACTCTCTCTGTGACCATTCTTAATCTCTGATTGTAATTGTGCCATGATCTCTCTCTCATTGTATATTATTGTTTGCTATTGTGACGCTATTGTATATTTATGTGTAGTTATTCTGCTTAGATATCGATGTTAGCCTGTAGTGTATGAACTGTTAACTGTTTATTCTTTTTTTACATAGCTAGATATTGTTAGTAAAGGTGTTGGAACCATAGCAAGGTATTGTGTGTTTATTACATTGCTGAGAGTATTCAGAGTGTCTCAATCGCTCAAGAGGCTTTCATACAATAGAGGTTAATTAGCATTGCATTGTGCTCACATTACAAAACCAAGGTTTACAGTACAAACTCAATCTTTCACTGTGTTGCATACAAGGTTTACGGAGTGTCATCCCGTGAGCGTCTGCGCCGCTCGTGTTCTCCTCGTGGTCACGAGCGTACGCTACGCTAGTAGCGTAGCATTACGGTAGTCGGCCGCCTATAGCGTGCTCGATACCACGCGTTAAGTTGTGAACGAGCGTGTCGCATGTGCGTCTCGACCACGGCTAAGCGTCTGCTACGCTAGGTGCGTACCCTTACGGTACCCCATACGCCAATTGCGTACTGAGTCTCCTACCTACATATAGGGAAAGGTATAAGGTAATCAAATCAACATTATCAATTGGGTCCTCGTCCTCCCTCCACATATCCACACTAGTGCAAACAGACTTTATCTGTCAGCAAGGGCGGGAAAGCAGTGTCCTTTCGTATCCGTATTGGTGGTGAGGGATACAGTGGTGCTGACTAGATAAGCGTCTGTTACACTACGCTGTAGGAGTGCTGGTGGAATCCGGAACCGGAAGGTAAGAACAGTACGCTATTGTCTTTTTAAATCTGGTTTTAATTTCTATTTGGTGCCAACTGCACACGCAGATTGGATTGCGTGTCTGTTTAAATAGGTTTAAAAGTATTTTTGGTCGCTCTGCATGGCTTGATAGTTTTATTTTTTTTAAGCTCAGGCCTAGAATAACTTTAGGGGCTGGCATGATGATTTTCTTAGTGACAAAAGAAGCCGCATGGTCTGTCCTCCATTTTGTGTAAACCTCATAGATGTGGAAGGGGGAGGAGCAGCGGCCATTTTGGGAAGGTCAAATTTCTTTTTTTTTCTGAATGGCTGATTTTCAGTTGACTCAGGAAATAATCAGCCATCCATTGTCAAAAAGAAATCCTCATTTAATGAGTTTTTAATGCATTTGTTTAATCCATATCATAGTCAATCATAAGTGGTTCAGATAGAGTTTAATATAAGTTAATAGTAAAAGGAATATTTGATTTAGGAAATACACAAATAAAACAAAGTTGTGGGTTTATTTTTATTTTTTTTCTCTCTTTCTCTCTTCAAGAGCTTTAACTCTGCTACTTGTGACATGGGCCATTGAAATGCAAATGAACCTGTATAACTGGGTTTTGTTTTTTTCCCCCTCTCCCAGCAGTGAAAGAAATCGCACATTCATATGCAAATTAGAAGCACTGAATAGGGTCTCATATATGTAATAGTGATTAGTACATATATGTAATATCAATATGTGCGTGCTTACATCAATGTATGTTATTAGATTAATTTAGAATTGCATTTTCATTTGTGTAATTTTCACATCTCACTTTCCTGTTTGCCATTTATAATTGATAACGTGCTGAGAAAGAGTGGTTGCTATTGGTAAGTTAAAGGTAAAAATAATACGTGAAGGAGTAATTTGTAAAACACGCACACGGCTTGCCTAAGATACAAGGAAGTTCTGTGTGGTGTTCAGTAGATGATTACAGTTAAAGATAATTTACACTGATATAAACGTGTTAATTGTATTTCTGTGGACATATCTGGCCTGCGTACACGTGTCTCTAACAAGGGACAGGGCGAACGTACGCGACGCAAGGGTCGACGCACGGAGCGTATATTACGCAACGGAAGCATACGGATACCCCCACGTAATACAAATCACACGATAGTATTGTTTTAGTAGGCAATAAGGAGGAAACGCGATAATAGCGCAAATCAGTCTCAGTGTCCAAAATTTTAAGCTAATAGATCCTTCTCTAGTTGCAACTCCTCTGGACTAGACTGCGATACTGAATGAAAGGGATTTCTGCGCAGAAACGAAAGTGAAGAGTACATGAGGTGAAAGTGTGTGTATACATATATATATAAGTATTTTCTAATTTTTGGGTGGAACCACAGGAAATCATCGAGTTCTCGTGAGGAACATACCTGTCAGTGACGGCACGGTGGCTTGGGAGGCATCCCTTGTTAAACATATATAGGAGCATTAGAGTATAGCAGACCAGGAGGTCTACTGTAGCACAGACCAGGAGGTCCAGGTACAGCAGACTAGGAAGTCCGCTATAGATAGAGTCAAGAAGCACAACACCAGGAAGGGTTGGTGCGGTACCCATATAGGCCATTAAGCTCCGGCTGAAGGAATTCGCAGCCACAATTTTCGATTCCACTGGTCGTTCCGCACATAAGATTAGTTGCTTGTGTGCAGTACGATTGTACCGCACGTAATTGTGTGCATTAGTTAATAACTTGACCCAGTACCATTTGCGTACGCTAGAGGGGTCATAAACGCTATTTGTACATTCTAACGTGATTTGTGTAATTTTTTTATTTTAAGGGAAGTTCGCTGGTCACTCGGGAACTATCCAACAACCAATAGTTACTGGAAAGGGTTAAGTGCTCTTCGGATCACACCCACATGTTCCAGTAAATAGAGGTTCAGGTCGCAGGGGCCCTAGGTTGAGTACGTACGCCAGCGCTAGGGCAGTGTGTGGGTGTATCGGTCAACGTGGGCGAGTGAGTGGAGTACTCGGTAAACTTCCGCCGCCGGCCTGCCCCGGACATCTTGGTTTTTGTAAGGGTTCACTGAAAACCCTGATTAAGGTTAGAGGTAGTGCAACACCTGCAAAGATGGGGGCCAGTTGTTCAGGTAGGGGGCGATCAACCTCGGTTCGGGTTGACTTAGTAAACCGGCCAATAGGGTCGGCAAGGTATATCATGTGTGAGAAATACGGTTCACACACAGAGGTTTTGTGTGATGAATGGGAAAGAATGACTGTGCATGATGGGGAAAAGTTCCCACGAGTAGGCAGTTTTAGCCCAGAGGTGTTACAAAAATCTAAGGAGAAGGATATGTCTCATTAAATCTGTAAAGAGACGGATCCAACATTATGATTGTTTACAGTTATGGCAGCAGGAAGGTGAGAGACAAGGAGGATTAGCTTGCACAGCTGACTCTCACTGTGGTAAGAAAAAATATGGCAACGAGAGAAAAGATGGTTACAGAGAGTGGCACACTGGTGTATGATAAAAATGCACTTAGCAACTGTATTAATAATTATGGTAGTAGTAAATGTAACAATGATAAAAGTAAAACTGTTAAATGTACAACTGTTAACCTGTGCAAGTCGCACCCCATGTTAAACTTCCCTCAGGATTACAAGCAAGAAAGTGAACCCAGCACGATGTCGGCACCTTTTCCAGCAGCCATCATACAAGACATCCAGGTGGACGCGACCAAATCGGTAAAGGCAGTAATCAAACCCCCTAACGGAGGGTCAGGTGAGGTCGTGTTCACAGGTACGTACGGTGTTATATATCACGCACAAACAAATGCACCGCATAGAGAAGTAGCAGTATCTGTGTTAATGAATGGTTTAAAGGAAGTGCTGAGAACAAGGGTTCAGACCACCAACCCAAACTGGAGAAATATCTCGGTGGCTGCATTAAGAAAGTCCGCTGTTGGGCATGAGCAAAACATCAGCAAGCACAGGGAGGTAAGAAGCCTCAGATCCTTGTGGGTAAGTCAAAGGTGATAAGGTGTTATAATTGCCAGAAGGAAGGTCATTATGCACGAGATTGCATGTTCAAAGATTTACAGAAGGTATATCAACCCCCTAGACAACAACATAACCATGGTATCCAAGGAATCGGGGAAGTACAGGGAAAGCGGTTGATGGTGATGAGCATCCAAGCGTTTGAGGAGGCATCAAATCAACCAAGACCTCAGGCCACTGGCACTTGGAGGAAGCCCAGGGTTTGTTATTTGTGTAAAAGGGAAGGGCATTATGCCAGCAACTGTAACAGCCCACATAAAGTCAGACCCCCTAGACAAGGACACAAGCAGAGATATGACACACGAAATTGTAATCAGGGATCATATAGGAAGAATTTTGGGCCGCACCTGTAATTTGCAGCCAGTAAAGCTAGTCAGTAGCCTTGATAGTAAACCTGAGGTTACAGTTAATGAAATGGGAGGTCAGTTCCTTGCAGGCACAAGAACGGCCGGGTAAACGTTGTAATTTATCTGTAAATGTTTCTTTTTCCCATCTCTGACGTTCATCGGCAGAACTCAAACATCACATAGCTACTTGGTCTTTGCAGAAGTCTACCTAACCCCAGTGTGACCTACCGACATCGGTGTGTCCTGGCCAGGCACAAAAAAGGTGGAGTGTGGAAATACTGGTGGGGGAGACTGAGCAAAGATACCAATGGATGTGTTGGTGTGACAGCCTGATGGTGAACAGAAGATCTGACAATGTTTTTTTTTTGTTTGTTGTTTTATGTAACACATATATATGAATTGTTCTCTCCCTCGTTTGTTTTGTTCTTCTCTCTCATGTTCTCATGCTTTAAAGACGGTATGTCACACATCAGTTAGACAGATGGTAATGCAAGATTTTTTGTTCCTTACAGAAAGATCGCAGATTTGGAAGGAATATTGCATCACCGGAGTGTTCGTTTGGAAGATTGAGAGACAGCACCTTTGAGATGACAGCAGAGCAAGAAGAACAACAAGACTAGAGGACATAAGACATCGTAACATTTTTCTTTCCCCTCAAAGTATTTTTTTGTACCCCCATTACAAATTTCTCTTTCTCCTCCTGTAAGATGGACTCGCCCCAAGAGACTGCAGTCCGTGTTTTCCTGTTGACCATGATGTTGACCAGAGCAGTCTGTTTCGGTGAGAGTACCAGTGAGGTCGAGAAAGGATCTAGAATGGAATCTGATGACAGAAACGGAGACGTAGATTTCCAAGAACAACATAATCACCGAGTAAAGGTACAAAGACATCCGCTTGGAAGAAGAATTTGACAACCTCTTTTATACAGACCATCAATGGACTATACCACAGACCCCCAATATCCCTAGTGACTTTACTTTTTTTTACAATAGCCCAAATATTTTAGTGACTGTAACTTTCTGGACAATGGAAAAGCTTTTGTCGCCATTTAGAGCAAAAGCATCGAGAGACATCAGACAACATGTACATCAAGACAAGACATCAGACAAGACCTCAATCGGCGAATGCATGTTAAACTCACATAGTTTATGACTGCATTTGTACTAATTACTTCTTATTTTCACCTCTACAACCTTCAGGTAATGGCACACATAGTCGATAGGGAATATAGACACAGATATCAGCACTCACATACCCCCCCCATTCATGTATCATCAACTAAAATGTGCTCCCCCATTTTGTTGCAACCAAAAGCCGAAAAGAGCTCGGTAAAGTTTGACAGCCCATCCACAGACCCTTAATACGGGATAAGAAGAAATTCAAATGTATACTGCGCAATACCTCGAAGCTTGATTTAAAACACGTACGGCACGATGATACATGACCCCTCAAACATGGATTCATACACACATGCTTCTACTATCTCACTAGGTCATACCTTTTTCCCACCTTCTCCTCTCCTCCCTTTTCCTCAATCATAAAATGGTACTAACATGATGGTATATATATATATATTTTTTTTTTTTGAACTGTTTTAGGAAGTGGCAGTTATTGATGACTGCCAAAGGGTGGACTGTCGAAGTCGGAAAAATATCATGCTACACGTTGCCATATATTCACCCCATGCGCTTGCCCGCTGCACGTGCACATTTTCTCCCGTGCGTGCACATATTCGCAGTTGCGTGCCGGCGCCTCCGCGGCCGTGCGCTCGAGCGCGTGGAATGTGCATTTACGGTAGGGTTTGTGTGCGTCTAGCGGGCGACTCAATCGTTAAATAATAAATCCAAATAGTATGTTTTATAGATAATGTTCCCCTTAATAATAACTGTAAGTTTGTTTATTGTAGCTGGTCCCTGAACAAAGGAATTCCTCTTTGCATGATACGAAGGGTCAGATAGGGTCTGAGCGGTGGTTCCTGGTACCTAACTAAAGAACATTTTAATAGGAACAATCCGGTGCTGGTTAGGTAAAGATTAATCGCTCCTGCGAATAGTTATGTCCATTAGTAGTTTCTGGACATTTACTATATTTGCAGTTCATTATCCATGCGGCGGGAATTCTGAGATTCCCTCCCTCCTGAGCAGTTTGATATAGTCACAGCCCACCTGTTTAAACCAACCTATGACCTTTTGTTATAATGCGAGGAGACATTCCTGTGTCCAATGAACAATGAGATTATAGGTCCCTTTGTAGTGTACTGTAAGCAGTGTATATAAGATCAGCCAGCCTGGCCCAGTTCAGTCTTCTCTCCACAACGGTTTTCATCATTGACTAACCCAGAGCTGGTAACCAGGACTAGCGCAGCGAATCATTCCCCGGTGTGTAAGTACTCTCTCTGTGACTATTCTTAATCTCTGATTGTAATTGTGCCACGATCTCTCTCTCTCATTGTATGTTATTGTTTGCTATTGTGACGCTATTGTATATTTATGTGTAGTTATTCTGCTTAGATATCGATGTTAGCCTGTAGTGTATGAACTGTTAACTGTTTATTCTTTTTTTTACATAGCTAGATATTGTTAGTAAAGGTGTTGGAACCTTAGCAAGGTATTGTGTGTTTATTACATTGCTGAGAGTATTCAGAGTGTCTCAATCGCTCAAGAGGCTTTCATACAATAGAGGTTAATTAGCATTGCATTGTGCTCACATTACAAAACCAAGGTTTACAGTACAAACTCAATCTTTCACTGTGTTGCATACAAGGTTTACTGAGTGTCATCCCGTGAGCGTCTGCGCCGCTCGTGTTCTCCTCGTGGTCACGAGCGTACGCTACGCTAGTAGCGTAGCATTACGGTAGTCGGCCGCCTATAGCGTGCTCGACACCACGCGTTAAGTTGTGAACGAGCGTGTCGCATGTGCGTCTCGACCACGGCTAAGCGTCTGCTACGCTAGGTGCGTACCCTTACGGTACACCATACGCCAATTGCATACTGAGTCTCCTACCTACATATAGGGAAAGGTATAAGGTAATCAAATCAACATTATCAGCTCTTACTGGTTGGACAGGGCCCACCTGAATTTCCTGTAAGGCGACTGCCTGGATAAGGGTGGAGAGTGGGATGGATGCATCATTTTTCTCTGACCTATGACCTTGGAGAGAGTTCAAAACAGGATACAACTTGCAAGGGTTAAGGTTAACACATTGATTCTGCATTTTTCTATCATTTACAAATATACCATTGATTGTAGCCATTTTCTCCCCTTCGACCTGTGTCAGTAATGGTGTGTTCGTGCCCACACTCCTGCTATGTTTGGAATTTGCTGTGAGAGTCAATTCCCTCTGCACATTCCCCTCTTGCTGCCACAAGTTTAAACAATCGTTATGTCTGATCCTTTGTTTCCTAGATTTTATCAGACATATTCTAATCTTTACGTTCTGCAGTACCTCTGGCTCAAAGCTACCCATCCTAGGGAATGATACCCTATCTTCCGCAGTCATACGTACCCATTCAGAACAAAAAGTCTCTGCATGTGGACCATATTTCCCACACATAATAAACCTTGCTGACCCCTTGGGCCGCGGTTCTTCAACCTGAACCCTGGCTACCATATGTCCACCGCTTGTGCAATTGGATCCCATCGCAGACTTTTTCCTTTTACGCAATCCCCAATGCACGACACGAATAGACGGTGAAAGTTCTTAGAGCGCTTTCACCCACTCCTTCTCCGCTGATGTACCATGACTCACTCCAATAGTGACCACCGCGTACCCAGTGAGGCGTCCTAACTGGTTTCTATTCACTGGAAGTTTTAGGAGTGACTTAACTCTTCCAGTGAATATCCACCGTTGGAGATTTTCCTGAGAGAGACCAGCGAAAACTCCCTATGCACTTATACACAAATCAAGCTTGCGTATGCTTTACACGGCACTAATGATACCGCGGTTTTGTGCAAAAAGTTTGCACAAGGGTATCAAGTTGCGTCACGTATCGCACCCACTAAAGCGCGGTCCAATCGCACAGCGTATAGGTACTTGTTACCTATCCGCTCTACGACCTCTGGAGTCGAATATACAAGCTGCGATCCTCAGCCGGAGCGTAACAAAAAACCTTTACTTCAATACTACGCAATGCACAATTCCCTATTACGCTCCTCTGCAAATCTCACAATTTGCATACTTTACTATCTATACTAACGTGAGTCAGCCGCCTCACGCCGCCAAGCCTCCACTTACTTGGTGTACCAACGACGGGATCCCGGATTCCGGGGTTCAAATCCACTCACTCCGCTTTCGGCTCACACAAATAGTGTTTTTCTGTACAGAAAATTTCCACACTTTCTGATCGGCAGCTTTACCCCAGAGGCAGTACAGTTTAGACAAACGTCTTATACTAATCTGCTTTTGAAATCGGATAGTACTGTGCTATTTGTATTTAAGGTATACTATCCCTCCTTTAATTGAACAACTATCGTGTGATTTGTGCTTAGCGTCCGCACTCCTATGCAACCTTGCGTAAACACGTGACAGTGCGTGCCTTTTATGTTGCGTGCGCGCTCATGTACTTTGTCCGGGCCACGTGTACAAAACGTGCGTCCGCAATAAAACAAATCACACAATCTCTATAAATGTGAGCAATACAAACTATAATTGTTCACAAACACAACCCACACTTGTTCTGTGTAACCCTTTACAACCAGGCCAGAACTGCGTTTTGTGTTTTTATTATAATTACTCCCTTAACACACTAATTCAAATTTATCTATATAGGAACAATTGTATCCGATTTCATACAGATCTAAACTGATCTAAAAATCGATACCTTGTGGCAACAATATGTGAGAGGGTATGCAAAGTATCGGTACCCTTTGTGTACGCTTTTGGCGCCAAAAAAAATTACACAGATTTTTAAATAGCTTTATTCCTGTTTACCTCCGGATTCTTTCAGCACCTCTGCAGACCAGACAGAGCAGACGCAATCTAACAACACAAAAATAGGGTTTTAAAACATCCAGCAACCAGAAAAAGGTTTAACGTAAAGATGTATTTCCACCCTTTGCTGATAGATTAAAGTCTGCTATGATCTGCTAGCCCGAGTGTGTGAAAAAACGGATCGAGCCCCCAATTGTGAATGCTGATTATTTTACAGGACAGAAAGCTATACCTTAATACACTTTAATTCGAGCCGCTGCGGCCGCTGTATGTAATCCTCGCGCTATGTACTTTTTACACAGTTAGCGTAAAAAGGCCCGTACACTGTATGCACTTTGCGTACTCACGCCGCGACGGACGTACAAAGAAACGCAGTGCATACACACACCCACGGACACAGAGCACAATGCAGCTACACGTGTGATAGAAATATATCTTAAACCTTAGCAGGAAATGGGACACGACACCAAATTGTATTTCAAAACTATGTTGGGGTCCAACCCACCAACGGTTATTTTACTAGCAGGGGGTTACAAGAATAATACAATACAATAAGAGAAAAAGGCTACAGTCAATGGTACATACGTTTGTTCGCCTGCGCTTCCCGGTCCGGTCCTCATTCATCAAGGTAGATGATCTTCAGAGATTGTGTGTGACCGGGCCTGCAGCTGGCTTTTTATACATTTGTCCAAAACCTAACACAATGGAAACTGTAATCTATTTGTCTATTGGTCACTGGGATGGTCATTTACAGTACAGGAGAGGTCATAGGTCGGTTTGACTAGGTGGGCGATGTCTGGTCCAGGTGCACTTGCAGATGTTCCCCACTGGGTTCCTGCCGAATATCAGGAGTACAGTAAATACAGTTGATATTAATATTCTGCTCCTGCGCATAACTATTTGCAGGAGCATGCGATCTTCTGCAAACTAACACCGGAATATTATTCTTAAAATACCCTACAGCTGGATACCAAACACCACCTCTTAACCTAATTCTGTCCCCTCCTATCCTGTTAAGGTGAATCCCTTTGTTATTATACCCTTTAAGCAAGTATAACTCGCTGGCGTGGTGCATGTAGACTATGTGTACCTTGTGCGCTATGTGGATTAAATATGCAATGTGTTTTTATGGCTTTTCCATGCAATTACAAATACTACCGTAATTACTCATACCACGCGCTAATACGCAGGACCGCCGGAGCGATCATACGCAAATTGTGAATATGTGCACGCACGGCAGAACAAGTACGCGCACGGAGGCCATCTGTGTGTAGTTTGTACGTGATGTGTGTACTGAAATATTTTTGACTTTGACAACACAGACTTCCGTCGAGAATGCAAACATACATTCGAGTAATATGGGTAACAAAGAACATATGTGCTCCTAATCCGAGCACCTCACTTGTAAACAATTCAATGAAGAAACCGCAAGCCTATCAACAGAGTCAAAGCATACTTGTCAGAAGGCCAGTAGACAGCTGGCAAAACAAAGGCTGTGTAGAGAAAAAAAAATAGCGTGGCTCAGGACTACCTAGAACGCATTAATACAAGTGTAAAGAATAGCAACCACTGTATCAGCATGATAATCAGTTATATCTGGACATTTGAAGCACAGCGAGCTAATTACGTGTCCGCTAACAAACAGGAAAAACTTAAACATATATTTCACATAACCCTCATACGGTAAGGTAGCTCATAAGAAGGGTAGAGGGTATGCAAAAAGTAGCGGTGTAGCTCAAGGTTATTCATAACGTAGGGAGGATGATCTGAAGTAGAACAAGCAGAGTAATATCAGCATAATCATTCACATATAGACATGAGATCATGTATCAGCAGCCCCTGCAGATTCCTGGAGGAATGCTTTCGCATCATCAGGGTTGAGGAAGTCTTTAAAGGAAGCACCATCGTAAATGCGCAGGCGGGCCGGGTAAAGTAGGGTGAACTTGCGTTCGTCTTATATCAGTTGTGAGCAAATGGGGGAAAAGTCTTTCCTGGCTTTCGAAAGCTCCGCTGAGTAATCCTGGAACAATAGCAGCTGACATCCATTCCAGGAAATTTGTTTACATCGGCGTGACGCAACCCAGAGCAGGTCCTTATGCAGGTAGTTTAAACTTTTGAAAATTACGCTCTAGGTCTCGCCCCGTCATGGCGGCGCTGTGGGCCAATTCTGTGTGCTCTTTCTATAACCATGTCTTGGCACCAGTCGCGTACTTTAAAGAGGTCAGGTAATATGCAGCGTATAAAATCAAAGAGCTCCTGACCTTTAACCGATTCAGGGAGGCCCATGAGTCTTAGATTATGTCTGCGTGATTGATTCTCTAAGTTTTGGACCTTGTTATTTAAACCCCTTTTCCACTAGCTCAAAAAACACGGGTAAATGCACGGGGGCGCGCTTTTACCCGTGTTTTTGGCAAGTGGAAAAGGGTAAACCCGGATCAAGTGACCCGTGAATCCTACCCGGCTATTTACCTGGGTAGGACACGGGAATGATCCGGGTAGGGTGTAGTGTAAACGGGAGCCGTGTCGATGCGACACGGCTCCCGTTTACACTGTATGGATGGGCGGCGCTGGGAGATCATGTGATCTCCCTGCGCCGCCCCTGCCGTGTAGCTAGAAGCGTCACCAACCCGGCATATGCCGGGTTGTGACTGCTAATGGGAAAGGGACCGAGCACGGGTCGCAGCAGGGGGCAGCTCCCGTGTCAGGCTCCCGGCTGCGACCCGTGCTCGTAGGTGTAAAGGGGGTATTAGTTGATGTAATTCAGTAGTCTGCCATGAGACTTGCTGCTTCAAAGAGCTAATATCTGCAAAAGATTCTCCCATTCTATGTTCTGTATCAAGAACCCTCTGGGAAAGCTGTGCCAGCTGCTGATTAATCTGTGCTGTTTGTGCTTTAAGAATGGGGTCTATAGCTAGTCTCACTGCTTGCACCTAGGGGGTCATTCCGAGATGATTATAGCTGTGCTAAATTTAGCACAGCTACGATCATCACACTGACATGTGGGGGGACGCCCAGCACAGGGCTATCCCACCCCGCATGTCACTGCTGGCCCCCCCTCCCCACAGAAGTGCAAAGGCATCGCACAGCGGTGATGCCTTTGCACTTTAAGAGTAGCTCCCGTGCAGCGGCTGCGTGTGACGCTCCCCGGCCCGCAGCGGCTGCGTGTGACGCTCCCCGGCCCGCAGCGGCTGCATGTGATGTCACTCAACCGCTATGGCCCACCCCCCGTTCGGTCCGCCCACACCTGCGTTGGCCGACCGCGCCCACAAAACGGCGGCCAAATGCAGCCGTTCCGCCCCCCCCCCCGCCCATTGACTGCCTTTGCCTGTCATTCAGGCAGAGGCGATCATAGCGGCACGACAGCCTTCAGTCGTCTGGCATGCTATGGCGCACTGTGGCGCCGGCACATGCGCAGTTCTGACCCGATCGCACCGCTGTGATAAACTGCAGTGTGCGATTGGATCAGAATGACCTCCCGTGTCTCTATATGTCACAGGGCTGTCCAGCATTACCTGGTTAGGATTAGAAGCTGGGGAGTCTGGAAGAGAGTCACCTTCTTGAGAATCAGCCATGTCCGCAGCATGAATGCGGGAGCGCTGTGGTAAAGGAGCCGGAGACAGCGCTGTCTCAGCTGCTGCGGCGTCCAGTGCCATCTTTGCCTCGGTCCTGTGCCGCTCCTTCTCCTCATTAGAGCAGTTTTTGTTGGCAGGCATGGCAGGGAAATACTTTCCATGTAACGGACACGGTCCCCCAGCGTTGACAAGTGTCAGGTAGCGGTGTGGAGGCTTCAGAAGCCGTGAAATCGGGTGTGAGGCAGCCGATAATATGGAGCTGATGTGTCTAACAGCTGCTCATGCCGCTGCCGGAACTGTAAGTCGTGCCGCTGTATGTAAAAAAAAATAAAAAAATAAAAAAGAAATAAAAATACAGAATTTTTTGAGTAGGACTGAGATCATGAAACCTTTTGTTTTATGATGGCTCATTGTACACAAAAGGAGATTTATGGTAAAAACTTACCTATGTTAAATCTCTTTCTGCGAGGTACACTGGGTTCCACAGGGAATAACATCGGGGTGTAGAGTAGGATCTTCATCCGAGGCACCAACAGGCTACAAACTTTGACTGTTCCCAGGATGCATAGCGCTGCTTCCTCTATATCCCCGCCTCCAGGCACTGGAGCTAAGTTTTGTTAACCAGTCCAATGCAGTAGTAGGTAAAAGAGACGACAACAGTTAGTAGCCACATACACTACATTCTCACGACAGTAGGTACCAGCGGCTAATGCCATTCAAACCCAAAGAAGCTAAGTGCGTCAGGGTGGGCGCCCTTTATGCCTCGCAGAAAGAGATTTAACAAAATGTAAGTTCTTACCATAAATCTCCTTTTCTGCAGTGGGGTACACTGGGGTTGCACAGCGAATAACATTGGGAATGTCCTAAAGCAGTTCCTCATGGGAGGGGATGCATTGTAGCGGGCGCAAGAACCCGGCGTCCAAAGGAAGCCTCCTGGGAGGCGGAAGTATCGAAGGCATAGAACCTTATGAACGTGTTCACTGAGGACCACGCAGCCGCCTTGCACAATTGCTCAAGGATTGCACCACGGCGGGTCACCCAAGAAGGTCCAACAGACCGAGTTTAATTGGCTTTGATGGTAGAAGGAGCTGGAAGACCAACCAGTACATTAGCTTGTGCAATCACCATTCTAATCCATCTGGCCAGAGTCTGCTCTTTCACAGGCCAGCTACGTTTGTGAAAACCAAAAAGTACAAAGAGAGAATCAGATTTCCTAACGGAGGCTGTCCTCTTCACATAGATACGGAGAGCCCGTACCACATCCAAAGACCGCTCTTTGGAGGACAATTCAGGAGAGATAAAGGCTGGAACCACAATCTCTTGGTTAAAGTGGAAAGAAGACACCACCTTAGGGAGATAACCAGGGCGCGTCCTAAGAACCGCCCGGTCACGGTGAAAAATCAGAAAGGGTGACCAACAGGATAAGGCACCCAAGTCTGAAACGCGTCTACCAGAGGCAATAGTTAGCAGAAACAAGACGTTAAGAGTAAGCCACTTAAGGTCCACAGATTCAAGAGGGTCAAACGGAGACTCTTGCAAGGCCTCCAAAACCACAGACAAATCCCAAGGAGCCACAGGCGAGACATAGGGAGGTTGAATCCGTAAAACACCCTGAGTGAATGTGTGAACATCAGGTAGAGCTGCAATTTTTCTCTGAAACCATACCGACAAGGCA
Source organism: Pseudophryne corroboree (assembly GCF_028390025.1). Lineage (NCBI taxonomy): Eukaryota > Metazoa > Chordata > Amphibia > Anura > Myobatrachidae > Pseudophryne > Pseudophryne corroboree. The sequence continues at coordinate 716,131,447 of NC_086445.1, forward strand.
GAAATATGAATCTTGAGGGAGGCCAGACGAAGACTCAAGTCCAAGCCCTGTTGCAGGAAAGCCAAAAGTTTGGCTGTACTAAACTTGTAAACATCATGATTGTTAGATGCGAACCAAGCAAAGTAAGAATTCCAGACCCTATGATAAATCCGAGCAGAAGCCGGCTTACGGGCCTTCAACATAGTTTGAATGACCACCTCAGAAAATCCTTTGGCCCTCAGAACTGAAGCTTCAAGAGCCACGCCATTAAAGACAGCTGGGCCAAATCCTGGTATACACAAGGGCCCTGAACGAGGAGGTCTGGGAGTTGCAGAAGCAGAAGAGGATGCTCTAATGAGAGACCCTGTAGGTCTGAGAACTAATGCCGTCTGGGCCACGCTGGAGTGATCAGAAGTAGGATTACTCCTTCTTGCTTGAACTTCCTTATTACCCAGGGCAGGAGTGACACTGGAGGGAACACGTACGGCAGCCGAAAGTTCCACGGAATTGCCAGTGCGTCCACTAACGCCGCTTGAGGATCTCTTGTCCTTGCTCTGAAGACCGGAACCTTGTGATTGTGTCGAGACGCCAGCAGGTCTATGTCTGGTAGGCCCCACTTGTCCACAAGGAGCTGAAATACTTCTGGATGAAGGCTCCCCTCTCCAGCGTGTACATCCTGATGACTGAGGAAGTCCGCTTTCCAGTTGAGGACCCCCGGAATGAACACTGCCGATATGGCTGGCAGATGGCATTCCGCCCATTGAAGAATCCTTGACACTTCCATCATTGCCAAGCGGCTTTGAGTGCCACCTTGATGATTTATGTACGCCACCATGGTGGCGTTGTCCGTCTGTACTTGAACAGACCTGTTCTGTATCAGATGCTGGGCCAGTTTCAGAGCATTGAACACCGCCCGCAATTACAGAATGTTTATCGGGAGGAGAGACTCCTCCCTGGTCCACCGAACCTGAAGAGAGTGTTGCTCCAACAACGCGCCCCAACCCCTCAGACTGGCATCCATTGTCAGGAGGACCCAGTTGAAGATCCAGAAGGGACGACCCCTGCTCAATTGTTGGTCCTGTAGCCACCAGCTCAGTGACAGACGAACCTCCGGAGACAAGGAGATCATGTGAGACCTGATCCGGTGAGGCAGGCCATCCCACTTGGCAAGAATCAGCTTCTGCAGAGGGCGGGAATGATATTGAGCGTACTCTACCATGTCAAAAACTGACACCATGAGGCCTAGCACTTGCATCATCAAGTGTATCGACACTCGCTGGCTTCAGGACCTTCTACTATGACAAAAACAACCGCAGGTTGTGTGTGTCAAACAATGCCCCCAGGTGCACCATGCTCTGGGCAGGGACCAGGGATGATTTCTTCCAGTTGATGAGCCACCCGTGGGTTTGCAGAAACTGGATTGTCAAATCCAGATGACAGAGGAGAACATCTGGGGAATTCACCAGGATCAGCAAGTTGTCCAGATACAGGAGGATCCTGATACCCTGACAGCGGAGCAGGGCCGTCATCACCGCCATGACCTTGGTGAAGATTTGCGGAGCCGTGGTCAGTCCGAAAGGTAAGGCCCAGAATTGATAATGGAGGTTGCCAATAGCAAATTGAAGGTATTGCTGATGCGACATGGCAATAGGAATATGTAAATAAGCATCCTATATGTACAGGGAGACCACATAGTCCCCTGGCTCCGAAGCCAGAACAATAGAGTGAAGAGTTTCCATACGAAACATAAACATGGAGACCCTCACAAACTTGTTCAAAGACTTGAGGTTGAGAATGGGCCGGGAGGAACCATTCGGTTTTGGGACTAGAAACAGCGGTGAATAGTACCCCCTGCCTCTCCGAGCCAGAAGCACTACCACTCCTGTGTCCAGGAGGGACTGTACCACCAAATGAAGAGTTTTTGCCTTTAGCTGATCCGAATGGATGTTTGTCAGGCAAATTGATGAGGGGGACATTTCTTGAAAGATATGGTGTATCCGTGAGTGACAACTTCCCTTACCCAGGCATCTGAAGTGGTCTTCAACCATACCTGGGTAAACCGTAGAAGTCGGCTTCCCACCCTGGGATCCCCCAGGGGGAGACCTGCCCGTCATACAGCAGGCTTGTCTGATTTGGAAGTAGGCTGACGGGGCAGCCCAGGCACGTTTAGGTTTGGGCTTAGTGGTTTTGGAAGTGCGAGCCTGTTTCAGGTACGTCTGACCATTTGCTTTACCTGGAGGTCGAAAGGAAGTACTCTTAACCTTCGGCTCCGAAGGTGCAGTACTAGGTAGACATGCCGTCTTAGTGAAAGCTAAGTCAGCAAAAATCTTGTTGAGATCCTCACCAAAAAGGATGTTCCGCTGAAAAGGGAGCACCTCCAAGGTTTTCTTAGAGTCCAGATCCACAGACCAGGACCGCAACCAGAGAATCCGGCGAGCCAGAATGGACGTAGTAGATGCCTTGGCCGCCAGAACACCAGCAACAGAAGCCGCCTCCTTAATGTAATGAGAGGCTGTAACAACATACGAAAGGCATTGTCTAGCATTATCAGAAAAATTGGACGGCAGCTCTGCTTCCACCTCCTGAGCTCACGCTTCAATAGCTTCTGCAGCCCAAGTAGCCGCCTGCAAGGGTATATATAGACTTTAAGCAACCCTCCACACGCTTATTTGTCAGTTCCTTTAGAGAGGTGATGGTAGTGACAGGCAGAGCAGATGACACCACCAGCCGAGCGACTTGCGAGTCCACCGGCGGCAGCATTTCCAAATTTTTACTTAACTCCGCAGTGAGGGGATAGCGAGCTAGCATCTTCTTGAGAGGTGTGAATCTATCAGGTTTCTTAGAGGCAACAACAGGTTATGGTTCATGATCAATTTGAAGAATCAGCCTGATAGCCTCTAAGAGGTCAGGAACATCCACCTGTGAAACAGACTCCCCATCAGACGCATTTGGATCAATGTCTGAGAGGTCGGTATACACGCCATCCTCATCGGAAACATGAGTGGATTGTGAGGCAGTAATGGGACGCTTAGAGGACCCCTTGGTCTTAGGCGGGTGAGGGTTAGGTTTCTGTTTAGTCAACGAGTGATTCAATTGCTGTAACTGAGTGGACAGGAGATCTGCCCATGGCGGATTAACCGCAGGGACAATATGTGGCTGTAAAGGCACGTGAGGTCTCATAAGGGGCGTAAGTCTAGTTACCAACGTTGTCAGTAAATTAGAGAAAGTAGCCCAAGGCGGGTCGTGATGTGCCCCTGTTGCTACAAACTGACTGGGGGGTAGGGAAGCCCTAGAACCTGAACCCTCTGCTGCTATGTTTTCCTCAAATGCATCTGCGGCATCACCACCGTGTATTGCGGGATCAGCCACAGAACCATCGCGCCCTGTAGCTGACATGCAGTGGGGACGAGAGGGTACAAATTACCCAGAACCAGGTCTAATGGAAGGGCCAGTGAGGGTCCAGTAAGGGCCCAGGCCCCCTCCCCCTTACCTGGCAGCAGCAGCTGCAGCTCTTCTCCTGAGCTCAGCACACTTTGCTGTGTACTGGGCTGCAGTGTGGCCATGGAGGTGCTTAAAATACAATTTTTGGGGGAATTTTTTTATAAAAGCACTTGACCACACTTCCAGTGATTAGGCCACGCCCCTTGAAAAGTACCTGGCCCAGCCCGGCTCTCGACTGCCCTGCTGACATGATATGAAAGCGTAAACCATGGGCGACACAGTACAATATCAGCAGGTTTAATACCTAAACAAGAACCCCCTGTGCAGCGTGACAGCACAAACAGAGGATTCAGGAGGTATATGATGACTGAGAATCACAGAGAAAAATACAAAATAAGTATATCCTGTGATTCACCTATATCAGATAATAACCCTGACGCACTTAGCCCCCCTCAGTGTACAGAATATAGGGATAGCACAGTATGAGTGAGATACACGGAGTAGATATCACACAGCAGCTATATGAACACACACAGTCACATGTACAATGCAGAAATTATGACAAACAATCAAACTGCACTGGACCAGCAATACTAAGTAGTACTAAGTAAAGCTACAGCATATAGGCTTATAGATATTAGTGATGTGCACCGGAAATTTTTCGGGTTTTGTGTTTTGGTTTTGGATTCGGTTCCACGGCCGTGTTTTGGACTCGGACGCGTTTTGGCAAAACCTCCCTGAAATTTTTTTGTCAGATTCGGGTTTGTTTTGGATTCGGGTGATTTTTTACAAAAACCTCTCAAAAACAGCTTAAATCATAGAATTTGGGGGTCATTTTGATCCCGTAGTATTATTAACCTCAATAACCATAATTTCCACTCATTTCCAGTCTATTCTGACCACCTCACACCTCACAATATTATTTTTAGTCCTAAAATTTGCACCGAGGTCGCTGGATGGCTAAGCTAAGCGACCCAAGTGGCTGACACAAACACCTGGCCCATCTAGGAGTGGCACTGCAGTGTCAGACAGGATGGCAGATTTAAAAAACAGTCCCTAAACAGCACATGATGCAAAGAAAAAAAGAGGTGCAATGAGGTAGCTGTGTGACTAAGCTAAGCGACCCAAGTGGCCGACACAGACACCTGGCCCATCTAGGAGTGGCACTGCAGTTTTCTAGCGAGAGGATGAGTGCTTCCATCCTCATGTGAATCTGAACCACTAGCCATGAACATAGGCCAGGGCCTCAGCCGTTCCTTGCCACTCCGTGTCGTAAATGGCAAATTGGCAAGTTTACGCTTCTCATCAGATGCTTTTAATTTAGATTTTTGGGTAATTTTACTGAACTTTTGTAGTATACTTGACGACACAGAGGTAGAGCAATGGACTACTGTACCGTACTGCTATATATATACTGGTGGTCACAGCAACATTCTGCACTGTCTCCTCCTACTATATACTGCGCACAACTAAAATGCAGCACAGGTATGGATGCATAGTATACTTGACGACACAGAGGTAGAGCAGTGGACTACTGTACCGTACTGCTATATATATATACTGGTGGCCACAGCAACATTCTGCACTGTCCTCTCCTACTATATACTGCACACAACTAAAATGCAGCACAGGTATGGATGCATAGTATACTTGACGACACAGAGGTAGAGCAGTGGACTACTGTACCGTACTGCTATATATATATACTGGTGGTCACAGCAACATTCTGCACTGTCCCCTCATACTATATACTGCGCACAACTAAAATGCAGCACAGGTATGGATGCATAGTATACTTCTCGACACAGAGGTAGAGCAGTGGACTACTGTGCCGTACTGCTATATATATATATATATATATATACTGGTGGTCACAGCAACATTCTGCACTGTCCCCTCCTACTATATACTGCACACAACTAAAATGCAGCACAGGTATGGATGCATAGTATACTTGACGACACAGAGGTAGAGCAGTGGACTACTGTACCGTACTGCTATATATATATATATATATATATATATATATATATATATATATACTTGTGGTCACAGCAACATTCTGCACTGTCCCCTCCTACTATATACTGCGCACAACTAAAATGCAGCACAGGTATGGATGCATAGTATACTTGACGACACAGAGGTAGAGCAGTGGACTACTGTACCGTACTGCTATATATATACTGGTGGTCACAGCAACATTCTGCACTGTCCCCTCCTACTATATACTGCGCACAACTAAAATGCAGCACAGGTAAGAATGCATAGTATACTTCTCGACACAGAGGTAGAGCAGTGGACTACTGTGCCGTACTGCTATATATATACTGGTGGTCACAGCAACATTCTGCACTGTCCTCCTACTATATACTACAATGCAGCACAAATATGGAGCATTTTTCAGGCAGAGAACGTAGATATTTGCAAGCACACTGAGCAGATATTTGCAGCACACTGAACACAGAAACTGAGAGAACGCAGCCACGTTTTCTCGCCATCATCTCCAAAGCACGAGTGAAAATGGCGGCGACGCGCGGCTCCTTATATAGAGTATGAATCTCGCGAGAATCCGACAGCGGGATGATGACGTTCGGGCGCGCTCGGGTTAACCGAGCAAGGCGGGAAGATTCGAGTCTGCCTCGGAACCGTGTAAAATGGGTGAAGTTCGGGAGGGGGGGGGGGGGGGGGGGGGGTGTCGGATCCCAAAGAACCGAACCCGCTCATCACTAATAGATATATCAATGCACAGTAAAGACTGGATGCATATCACAGGGTACTTGCACTAAATAGCCCTGTAGTAATGCACTGTTTCTTAACTAACACTGTCGAAAGACATGTAAAATACTTAAGTGTCCTGTAATATGCACAGCTCTGATAATGCAGGTGGCTTTACAGAGGAGGCTTTGCCCATGCAGTCCCAGAATCGGCTCAGCATGTAGTCATGGCGCCAAACGCTGACAGGGAGTGAGGGAGACAGAGAGATGCAGCTCCAGGGCGGGAACATTTACTGTAAATGGCAGCCTGGGGCTGGGGCTATAGGTCAGAGCCTTATCCCCTTGCTGGACTTCACCACCTGGTACTGTGGGCCCATATTAAAATGGATTATAGAGAATCTGACCTGTGCCCTTGCCCTGGTGGTCTAGTGGGGTCCCTGTACCAACACAGTGTACACGCCAGCGTGCGTGGACCGCCTCCTAAGGACAGCGCTGGATCGCGATTTGCAGCGGGTCCCACCTGGGGGACCCTCTTACCTCCTCCCTTGATAAAGAAAAGTTTTTCAAACCAGCGCTCCAAAACAGCAGTGCTGCAACCTCCGCTGAAGTGGTCACCCCCACTTCCAAAAGTCCACCAATATATTCACAAATTGCAGATGTGCGCAGACATACGGGGTCAATACTTTAATTATAGCTTTGTCAATTACTTTCAATCCTTCCTCAAAAATCTAATTAACATTCCTCTTCTTTCCCTCAAAGAAACAGAAAATGAGGGGGTATATAGTGAAGTACAGTTTTATTGGTATATGCAAACAACTAAAAATGTCATTAAAAACAATTCCACCAACATTGATGGGGCAAGTATGCGTACCAGAATAAGTGGGGTCACGAGTGATGGTTACCCTATAGCGCTTGTGAGATATGTAAACAGATACCTCCCGGGAACACAGTACTGTTTTACTTCTGCCTATGGCAATCCTGGATACCTCCACGAATTCCTTGTTCTGCCGCAGTCTGTCCCCAAAACTCCTCCCTTGATGCAGCCACGCGATCCCCGAGAGCTGCGGTGAGTGTGTGCTAGCTGAGGAAAAAAATGGAGCCCTCCGCTGTAAGTACCCGGCAACCAGGGTGTGGGAGTATACAGCGCAGCCGGGGGAGGTGATGGAGCTGCAGTATGAGATGTCAGAATTACATCTAGCACTATGAGTGCTGCAGCCCTTGAAGTCTTCTATTTCTTCACATAAAAGCTCTTTTCAGGGCTGCCCCCCTCCCTGTTAGTGACCTGCCTGCAGGGCACCAACTTACAAATTGAGCTCCAGTGCCTGGAGGCGGGGATTTAGAGGAAGCGGCGCTATGCATCCTTGGGAACAGTCAAAGCTGTTGATGCCTCGGATCAAGATCCAACTCTACACCCCGATGTTATTCCCTGTGGAAACCCAGTGTACCCCCCTGCAGAAACTTTGTTTAATACACAAAGTTATTAAAAATATTGTATTTAATGACCTTCAGGCTGTGTGTATAAGGTGTATATGAAACATACATGAATTGTGTGAATGTACACAAACTTTGCTTAATGCACAAAGTTGTTAAAAATATTGGCTAACATGACCTTCAGGCTGTGTGTATAAGGTGTATATGAAACATAAATACATTCTGTGCTTAGACTTGGGTCCCATCAGAGCCGGCCTTAGGTATAGGCAAACTAGGCAAATGCCTAGGGCATTTGGTATGCTTAGGGGCACCAGCAGCTTCTGCTGATTAAAATGATATGCGGCATGCCTATATTCTGTGTGTGACTGCGGCTGTATCTGCATACAAAATGCTACGTTGCAGTATATTCCTGGAAATCACTGCAATGTAGCATTTCGTATGCAGATGCAGTCGCACACAGAATATAGGCATGCTGCATATCATTTTAATCAGCAGAAGCTGCTTGTGCATGCTAGCCACACGGTAATGCAAATAAGATGCATTTTCATAAACAAAAGGCGCCCGATGTTAGCAGAGCTGCCAGCTGATTCATGCCAGGCATCTCCTGCAGAACTAGCGGCGGTGCTAGGGGGCAACAGCCAAAATCTTGCCTAGGGCATCATATTGGTTAGGGCCGGCACTGGGTCCCATCACCATGATATCTCATTATGGTATGTAATTATTCCAAAATACGGAAAATCCGATATCCAAAATACTTCTGGTCCCAAGCATTTTGGATAAGGGATACTTAACCTGTATATATAAATAAACACTTTACAATACTCCATGGACTTTTAGCACACAATGGCTGGATGACCTGAAAGTACAAGTAGTAGATGTCTTTGGTCTACTACTTGTGCAGCAATATTTTAATATTTTGTGACAAGGTTTTCCTGGTGTAAAACTTCAAATGCTTTTTTTAAATGCTGAAAGTTGAGTGGCAATAAAGTGAGAAGGTTGAAGCTGTACAGACAGTATCATAACTAGCTGGAATGACTGGAAACACAACAGATCAGGATTTAATCCGTAGGTATATTGGGGGGTAATTCCAAATTGATCGCAGCAGGATTTTTGTTAGCAATTGGGCAAAACCATGCTGTACTGCAGGGGAGGCAGATATAACATGTACAGAGAGAGTTAGATTTGGGTGGGGTGTGTTCAATCTGCAATCTAATTTGCAGTGTAACAATAAAGCAGCCAGTATTTACCCTGCACAGAAACAAAATAACCCACCCAAATCTAACTCTCTCTACACATGTTATATCTGCCTCCCCTGCAGTGCACATGGTTTTGCCCAATTGCTATCAAAAATCCTGCTGCGATCAACTTGGAATTACCCCCATTATTATTTATTACCAGTATAGCTCATGCACATTTCAAAGCGCTTTACAGAGAATATTTGGCCAGTGGAGCATACAATCCATATTCCCTACCACATTTCCACACATTAATGCTAGGGTTAATTTTGTTGGGAGCCAATAAACCTACCGCCATATTTTTGGATTGTAGGAGGAAACCGGAACACCTGGAGGAAACCCACACAAGTACAGGGAGAATATACAAACTCCACACAGTTAGGGCCATGGTGGGAATCTAACCCATATCCTCAGTGCTGTGAGGCAGTCATGCTAACCATTACACCATCTGTGCTGCCCATTATTAATGGCAGTTTCTGACCAAAATAACCCCAGTAGTACAACTAAACAATTTTTTAATTGAGCACAGGTTAGTGCAATATAAAAATTGTTTTGTGGTAAAGATTCCCACTAAATCGTAACATGCAGGGCCGGTTCAAGGCCGCTCTGCGCCCCGGGCAGGAAACGGGGCGTGGCCTAATACAGGGGGCGTGGTCAGTTACGCCCCCTGTACATTACTAGCGCCGCTTGAATGCTGAGCGGTGCGCGATGACGTCATCGCGCACCGCACAGCAAAAGGTCCTCTCCACGAAGGGAAACTAGACGCTACGCGTCTAGTTCCCTTCGTGGAGAGGACCTTTGCTGTGCGGTGCGCGATGACGTCATCACGCACCGCTCAGCAAAGGTACTCTCCACGAAGGGAAACTAGACGCGTAGCGTCTAGTTTCCCTTCACAGGAGGCGGGGACACAGCGGGCCGGGCAGCGGAGGCGGACGGGGGACACAGCGGGCAGCAGTGGCGGATCTTGCCACGGTGCGGCGCCCTCCGGACGGCGCCAGCGCCCTCCGGAAGGCGGCGCCCCGGGCAAAAGTCCTGCTTGCCCGTGGCAAGATCCGCTACTGGTAACATGGCCACACGGACCTATCTTCCAATTTACCTAGAGCCAAGTATTAGATCACTGCTATGGCTAGGTACACACTATGCAATTATTGGATAGGTTTTCCAATAATCGGGTGATAGGCCAGTTTATTGTGAAGTGATGAGTGTTTGTCCAAATGCAGATAAGCTGGGGTTCGATTATTCAATCGGTCGTCCTTCACAGAAACAATCAGCCAAAATGTCCCAATATCGTGCAATGTCTGCATTCTCTATAAGCTGCCCATATTTCCTAGTTTATTCTGATTACCTCATCCTCCTTGTGGGATGACATATGCAAATTCAGCATGGTAAGGCAAAAAAAAAAAATCACACACGTAAAAAAAAAAAAAGGTTAATGTTAATTCCAGTGGCAGAAAAACTGTCCCGATTGTTGGTTCGAGAAAAAAAAAATGCATACAGTCAGGGGCTAGGTGGCAACTTTTAGCCTGGGGGGCAAGTCCAGAGCACTGGCCCATAAGTAATGGCGCCATCTTAAATGGATTTTTTTTTTTTTTTTTTTAAATATTTATTAATAAAAAAAAATTAGGCCTGGTGTAAATTATCCCAAAGATACTTTATTATAAATTTGTCAGTGCGGCCGCATCTTCAGTAGAGCTGTGTAGTGCAGGGGTGGCCAACCAGTCAGTGGCAAAGAGCCAGAAAAGATCTGTAGTCAAGGGTATGAGCTATAATATGCGCACGCGAACAAAAATAGGGGTGTGGCATAGTTGTCACAAAGCCACCCCCCCCCCCCATTTTTATGCGCACGCCTTTCAGTTTGACATTTGCAGGAGTATGACCTTGTGTCATAACCCCATTTTTAGTCATGTTGTACAGTGCCACATACAAATAAAGCCCCTGTACAGTGCCACATACATATAAAAAGTTAAAACACCAAAAAATGGGTGCCTCCACAGTGCCAAATACATATATGCCCCCACATTGCCAGATACATATATTCCTCCACAGTGCCAAATACATATATGCCCCCACAGTGCCAGATACATATATTCCTCCACAGTGCCAGATATGCCCCCACTGCCCGATACACATCTCCCCAGTGCCAGATATGCCCACACTGCCAGATGCACATCTCCCCAGTGCCAGATATGCCCCCACTGCCAGATACACATCTCCCCAGTGCCAGATATGCCCCCAGTGTAAGATACACATGTCCCCCAGTGCCAGATATGCCACCAGTGCCAAATATGCCCTTAGTGCCAAATATGCCCCCACTGCTAGCTACACGTCTCCCCAGTGCCAAATATGCCCCCACTGTCAGCTATACATCTCCCCAGTGCCAGATATGCCCCCACTGCCAGCTACACGTCTCCCCAGTGCCAGATATGCCCCCAGTGCCAGAAACACGTCCCCCCAGTGCCAGATATGCCCCCAGTGCCAGATACACATTCCCCCAGTGTAAGATACACATGTCCCCACACTGCGCCCCCCCCCAAATGCCGCTCATCGCCGCGCTGCTGCTCTGCTCAGTCTGCTGCTTGTGAGGTGAGGAGAGCGCAGCGTGCGCCTCTCCTGCCCCTCAGTCTCCACTCTCTGGCGGCATTGATTCTCTCTAATTAGGCGCTCGTCCGTGAGCCAAAATTCGCGGACCGGCAGCTAAGACTCCTGATTGGCTGCCGGTCCACGAGCTCTGATTGGCTCATGGGCCGGCTCCGGGCACTACAGACCAGGGCCGGCGGGAGGCGCCGCGAGAGCTTACGAGCCGCATGCGGAGATAGAAAGAGCCGCATGAGGCTCGAGAGACGTGGGTTGGCCACCGCTGGTGTAGTAGAAGGTGGCGGCCGGCCCGGGACCCTTGGCAGTAGCGTGGCCCGGGGTGCACATGCCTACTTGCCCCCCGGGCCAGCCCACCTCTGCATACAGTAGTGTGTACCTAGTTTTACTTTGACCCCAAACTTGGGAAGTAAAAGTGGATGAGATCTTGCTGTTAACACTTAGTATTACTTCAGACTACATTTCTGGCACAAGGGGCAAGCAGGCGTCTGCTATAGTCCATATTGATTTTCTATTTTCATGGCATCATCTGCAGGGTTCCGGTATGAATGGTTGACAGTTATTAGGTCGACCACTATTGGACATGGTTGACATGGACACATGGTCGACACAGATTTTTTAACTGTTTTTGGTTTCTTTTTTTTCCGTAACATGACCAGGAACCCCAATTAGTGTACCGTATCCCCTTGCGTGGCTCGCTCGGCACAGGTTACTATTCCCAGTCGTAGTCCACGTGGATGTAAAGTATGAAAAATGTAAAAAAAAATTTTTTTAAAGCCATGTCAACCTTTTCATGTGTCGACCAGTCATGTGTTGCCCATGTCAATGTCGACCAATAGTGGTTGACCTAATGACTGTCGACCATCCAAACGGATACCCATCTTCAGGACCTATTCCAGATTGTGAATACTGACTGTGATATTACATGATATATGGACAGCCTAAAACAGGGTTCAACGTATTACATTTAGATGAAGTAATTTACACCAAAATCTTCGATTATATATACATTATTAAATGTACTGTGCAAAGCAGGGTTTGAGAAAAAAAGTTTAAAAAAATAAAATGAAATATAAACCATTCCTTGGTTTACATTTTATTTTGTTTAAACAGTGTTTATACATGAATATTTTAATGAAAATTTTTTGAATCCTGCTTGTTTTATTAATACTGTGAAATATTGCTATGTATTAAACCTTGATCAACCATGTTTTAATGCTTTCTAATATATAGGACGGGATGTACTAAAAGGGAAATGTAGCTAAAACCCTGAAAAACTACTGTTTTCGGACTTTGCCTGCATTTCCCAAATGTACGAAACCCCTCAAACCTGGGCTTCGATGCAGTAGGTAACGCCAGCTATTAAACCAAGGTGGTTTAAACCAGCCAACCCTGGTGCAAGTTCATGAGAAAGGAGGTAAAGATACCATTGCTTAGAATTTATGAGCTGTGAGGAACAGTGGCGGATCTTGCCACGGGCAAGCAGTACTTTTGCCCGGGGCACCACCTTCCGGAGGGCGCCGGCGCCATCCGGAGGGCGCCGCACCATGGCAAGATCCGCCACTGTGCCCCCCGCTGGTCCCCCGCTTTGAAGGGAACCAGACGCTACGCATCTAGTTTCCCTTCATGGAGAGGACCTGTGCTGTGCGGTGCGCGATGACGTCATCGCGCACCGCACAGCATAGTGGCACAGACACTAGGGGTCATAATTGACCTCTAGTGTCTATGCTGTGCTATGGGAGAGACGTAATGACGTCTCTCCCATAGATCCGAGGACTGGAGAAGAGCGGCGCCGGCGGAGGAGGAGGTCTGGAATCAGGAGCGGGGATTGTAAGTATACTTTTATTTTATTTTTATTTTTCTTCCAGCTGCGCTACAGGGGCACAAATGGGGGCGTATCTGACCATGCCCCCATATGAAGCCACGCCCCCATTTTTGCCCGGGGCGCCACAAGGGCAAGAACCGGCCCTGGTGAGGAACCTGATACATTAAATAGCGACTGGTGTCAGGGAAAGTGTGTGGTGCAGCCGTTGTGAAGCTGGGAACAGAGTGGAGTGAGAAAAGACAATAGAACAAGCTATGACCATTCTTTACAGTTTATAGTAAGCAAACCTCCTTCCTGTACTTGAAAACCCTGTCTGTCCTACAAAGAAAGGAAACTTAAGGTGCGTACATATAGTACGATGTGTAACCACAGATGTGTCAGACACGCCTCGAACAAACATATCAGGCGACCATACACACAGAGCGACCCGGTGCATGAGCGCCCGATATGCTGGCCCCGAACCCCAATAGCGCTGCGTGTGATTGGCAGCCTCTTGCCCTGATCTTTTGAACATGCAGAGAGAGCAGGGGAAGCAGCAGATGACAACACGGGAGCGTGCCATGCACAAAATTGTGCATATACACAGAACGAATGGTCGTCCAACTGTTAGGGAACACCCTGGTCATTGGACAAATCGTTCCGTGTGTTTGCACCTTTAAAGAAATGAAAAAATTAGGACCTATATCTCAAGGATTGGATTTAGTGTGCAGACTGCAGAGGTGACTGTTAGGACAAAGCATGCAGTTGTGAAATTGTTGTCCTTATCTTACTTGCTTTTGACTTTATAGCAGGCCAAAAGTTAAACAAATATTTAAATTCCATGCATGCTCGCTCACTTTAGAAAAAAAGAGCACGTGCACTTAAACAGAATGAGAGATGGATATTTCATATGTATAAAAGTAAACACAAATTGAGGAATCTGAAGAGTTAAGTCTGGCATGATTTTTTTTGCAGAAAACAAATTAGAATATTTCAAAATTGCTATCATAATGTATTCTTTGATATATTGTATTAAAATGTAGTTCACAATTAATTCTAATAGAGTAAAATGCACAACTTGAATACACATTTTCACTTATAAAAGTGTTTTTGTACAGTATTATAAACTAAATTTGTAGTGCATGCAAGTTTGCCAATAGACGTTATTTACATTTGATGCACATGCATGTTCTACAGGCAGAAAGTTTGCTGCTGAACTATATTGATCAGAACATTGTGCTTATGATATAATATTTCCTTGTGAGTTTATACTCTGTATTCTCAAAAGTATTGTCTGACCATGAAAACATATAAGGGTCTCACAGGTCATATAGGACATTCATGGGTGTAACAAAAGGGTTTATTGGAAGTATATGATCAATAAGATTTAATTTTGAACACTGTTCTAACATAATTAATAATTGCACAACATTATCATAATTAAATTGTTTAGCAGTGTTCTTCAAATGTAATGATTGGTTTTATGAGGTACTTTATGAGGTTTGTGCATTTTATGAGGTTTTGTGCATTTAATTCTCAGTGAAAAACCGCAATCATTTACTTTTTGTCCCATACTTCACTCTGGCTGACAGGTTTCTAAAGAAAAGAGATCATACCTGTTTTTTGCTGTTTTTGTTTGAGCTATCATAAATGTAGTGGCTTTCAACCAGCTACTTTATGTATATCACCTCCTAGTGGAGATTTCTGGAATTACATAGAAGTTACATTTACAATCTCTTATCGTGTCCTTTGGTAAATATAAGTTACAATATGTAACCACTTTAAAAGCACAAACTTAATAATGTATAGCTTGTTAATTTACTACAATCTATACACAATTCTACCAAATGCCATAAAAAATAGGAATTTTATACCTACCGGTAATTCCTTTTCTCCTAGTCCGAAGTGGATACTGGGGTCTTGTACTTTAGTACCATGTGGTATAGATCGGGTCCACTGGAGCCTGGCACTTTAAAAACTTTTAGTGTGTGCACGTGTGTGCTGGCTCCTCCCCTCTATGCCCATCCTATCAGACTCAGTCTAGGTAACTGTGCCCGAGGAGACGGACATAATCTGAGAGAAGAATAAAACAGCGGTGAGGCAATAAGCCAACACACAACCATAAACGAAAGGAGGGAGCTAACCAGAAAGAGGATAGCAACACCAACCTAACTAGGATAGCACAGCTATCCCAACAACAGAAGACGGCCGCAACATCAGTCCAACCAAAAACCTACCCAGGTAAGCAGCAACGAAGCACTGAGGCAGGCGCCCAGTATCCACTACGAACTAGGAGAAAAAGAATTACCGGTAGGTATTATATTCCTATTTTCTCTTACGTCCTAGTGGATACTGGGGTCTTGTACTTTGGGAGCTTTGAGACTTCCCCATGGTACTAAACGGGCGGGTGAGTGCTGAGACCCCAGCAAAACCTCCTGACCAAACTGAAGGTCATCCTTGGCCAAGGTATCGAACCTATAGAATTTAACAAACATGTTCAAACCAGACTAAGTTGCAGCTCGGCACAATTGTAGGACCGAGACACCCCGGGCAGCCGCCCAGGAGGACCCCACCGACCTCGCCAAGTAGGCCTGAATAGACGTCGGCAAGGGCAGAGCCGCTGAACTATAGGCCTGTTGAATGGTCAACCTGAGCCAACGAGCAATAGATTGCAAAGAAGCTGGCCAACCAATCTTGGAGGCATCATAAAGGACAAACAGCGAGTCAGATTTCCAATGACGTGCTGTCCTTTTGACATAAATCTTCAGAGCCCTGACCACATCCAAGGACACAGGGCCCACAGAAGTGTCAGACAACACTGGAACCACAATAGGCTGGTTCAGGCAGACACCACTTTAGGCAAAAACTGAGGATGGGTCCGAAGTTCCGCTCTGTCTTCATGAAAAATCAAGTAAGGGCTTTTACAAGATAAGGCCCCTAATTCAGAGACACGTCTGGCAAACGCCAATGCCACCGTCTTCCATGTGAGAAATTTCAACTCCACCCTATGTAAGGGTTTAAACCAATCTGATTGGAGAAAAGACAGAACCACATTGAGATCCCATGGAGCCATGGGAGGAACAAACAGTGGTTGCATATGAAGAACTCCCTTCAGGAAAGTCTGTACTTCAGGTAACAGGGCAAGTTATTTTTGGAAGAAAATAGAGACCGCCGAAATCTGGACTTTAATGGAGCCTAGACGTAGGCCCATATCCACTCTCGCTTGTAGGAAAAAGTAGAATGTGTCCAAGTTTAAAATCCACAGGAGAAACCTTTCTACTTTCACACCAGGAAACATACTTTTTCCAGATACGATAATAGTGTTTTGACGTAACCATCTTCCTGGCTTGGACCATGGTGGAAATAACCTGAGAGGGGAGACCTTTCTTTGCCAGAATCTCCCTCTCCACTTCCAAGCCGTCAAACGTAGCCACTGTACATCTGGATAGATGAACGGACCTTGCTGAAGAAGATCTTCTTGGAGTGGCAAAGGCCAGGGATCCTCCAGAGACATGGTCAGGAGGTCCGAGTACCACGCTCGTCGAAGCCAATCTGGGGCAATTAGAATTGCCTGAACGCTTTCCCTTCTTAGTCTTTTGAGAACCCTTGGGATTAGCGGTAGCGGAGGGAACAGGAACACAAAATGGTACATCCACGGTGTCGTCAGCGCGTCCACTGCTACAGCCTGCGGATCCCTCGTTCTGGAACAGTAATGGCTTAGCTTCTTGTTGAGTTGAGAAGCCATCAGATCTATCTGTGGACAGCCCCGCCGCTAAATTAACTGTTGAAACACCTTGGGATGTAGGCCCCATTTCCCCGGATGGAGGTCATGCCTACTGAGGAAGTTCGCTTCCCAATTGTCCACTCCCGGAATGAATATGGCGGAGATGGCCCTTGCGTTCGACTTCGTCCAGAGGAGGATCTTCGATACCTCTTGCATCGCCACTCTAGTTCTTGTTCCCCCTTGTCGGTTGATGTACGCCACTGCCGTGGCTTTGTCCGACTGAACCTGGATCGCTTGATCCTTCAGGAGATGAGAAGCCTGCAGAAGAGCATTGTAAATTGCCCTGAGTTCCAGGATGTTTATTGGTAGGGCAGATTCCTGTCATGACCAAATCCCCTGGAACTGGGCCCCTTGAGTTACAGCCCCCCAACCCCGGAAGCTGGCATCCATTGTCAGTAAAATCCATGGGTGGATATTGAAACTCCTGCCCTCCACCAGGTGAGTTACCTGTATCCACCATAAGAGAGAAAATCGGGCTTGCGGGGACAACGTCACCTCCTGATGCATGTGAAGGTGAGACCCTGACCATTTGTCCAGCAGATCCAGCTGAAATAGTCGGGCATGAAATCTGCCGTATTGGATTGCCTCGTAAGCAGCCACCATCTTGCCCAGTAATCAGATGCAAAGATGTATGGATACCTTGCGAGGACCGAGCACAGAGCGAACCACAGCCTGGATAGTCAAGGCTTTGTCCCTCAGGAGAAACGCCTTTTGAGACACAGTATCCAGTATCATTCCCAGGAACTGAAGACGTTGGGTCGGTTCCAGGTGAGACTTCTGGAAATGTAGGATCCACCCATGATCCATCAGTAGTCGAGTCGTCAGATCGATGCTGTCCAGCAGACGCTCCCTGGACACAGCCTTTATCAGATCATCCAAATAGGGGACTATGGCCCTCATTCCGAGTTGTTCGCTCGGTATTTTTCATCGCATCGCAGTGAAAATCCGCTTAGTACGCATGCGCAATGTTCGCACTGCGACTGCGCCAAGTAACTTTACTATGAAGAAAGTAATTTTACTCACGGCTTTTTCTTCGCTCCGGCGAACGTAATGTGATTGACAGGAAATGGGTGTTACTGGGCGGAAACACGGCGTTTCAGGGGCGTGTGGCTGAAAACGCTACCGTTTCCGGAAAAAACGCAGGAGTGGCCGGAGAAACGGTGGGAGTGCCTGGGCGAACGCTGGGTGTGTTTGTGACGTCAACCAGGAACGACAAGCACTGAAATGATCGCACAGGCAGAGTAAGTCTGGAGCTACTCTGAAACTGCTAAGTAGTTAGTAATCGCATTATTGCGAATACATCGGTCGCAATTTTAAGAAGCTTAGATTCACTCCCAGTAGGCGGCGGCTTAGCGTGTGTAACTCTGCTAAATTCGCCTTGCGACCGATCAACTCGGAATGAGGGCCTATGTTCACTCCCATCATGCGCAGCTGCAGCATCATCTCCGCCATGACCTTGGTGAAAACCCTCGGAGCTATGGATAATCCAAAGGGTAAGGCCTGAAACTGGAAAAATGGTTGTCCAAAATGGCGAACCTGAGGTGAGCCTGATGAGGGGACAACATGGGAATGTGTAGGTAAGCATCCTTGACATTCAGAAATACCATGAACTCCCCGTCCTCCAGCGTGGACAACACCGCCCGCAGGGATTCTATCTTGAATTTGAATACCCGCAGATATGGGTTTAGAGACTTCAAGTTCAACCAAACAGTCTGGTTTGGGTACGACAAAAAGACTGGAGTAAAAACCCCGGTTGCGTAACTGAGGCGGAACAGGCACCAGCACCCCTGTCTGCAAAAGCTTTTGAATAGCCTCTTGCAAAGTAACTCTTGCTGCTGGTAAGCCCGACTTAAAAAACCTGTGAGGAGGGAGTGTCTGGAATTACAACCGGTATCCTTGGGAAATGATGTCCCTCACCCAAGGATCCGGCAGGACTCCGCCCACACGTGGGCAAAGTGTTGAAGACGAGCACCTACCTGAAAGGCGCATCTCTGCTGGGGCCAACTGTCACACGGAAGGCTTAGTGGCAGGAGATCTGGTGGTCTGGTCCAGGGAGATGGCAGGTGCAGGTTTACGGGACTTACCCCGAGATCCTCTGGAGCTGGTGGAGGCCCCTTGGCCCCTGCCTCTGAACCTTGCCACCGAAAGGACTGCTAGGAGGTCTGGTGTAAGAATGTCTAGCAGGCAGCGCAGCAATGGCAGATAGGTAGACTTACCCGCCGTAGCCTGGGAGATCCATTTATTTAATTCATCTCCAAACAAGGCATCACCTGTAAAGAGAGGATTTTCTACACCCTTTTTGGAGTCAGAGTCAGCAGACCACTAACGAAACCACAGAGCCCTGCGTGCCGAAACAACCATAGCAGTAGTGCGGCCATTTATCTTACACAACTCCTTAATAGCTTCGCTCAAAGTTTGCAGCATCCTGTATATGTTGCAGCAGAGTAATGACCTCATCCTGGGGTAGAGAGTTTAAACCTTCAATAATAGTGTCAGACCACCTGATTACCGCCCGAGAAATCCACCAACAAATTATTGTGGGGCGCTGCGTCGTGCCAGCTACCGTATAAATTGCCTTGAGCGTAGTCTCAAACTTAAGGTCAGCCGATTCCTTCAGGGATACAGCCCCTGGTACCGGTAGTACAAATTATTTGGATGTTTTCCCTTATCTTCCTGTCCTCAGCAGGGAGGGGAAAAGTACTGTAGTTAAAAACCTCTGAGGGATCTTACTTTTTTTTTTTATCAGGGTTTAACCAAGCCTCCCTGGCCAGGGAGTTTAATTCCTTAGACACAGGAAAAGTTGCTGAGGTCTTTGGTCTAACATTAAAATATAATTCCTCATTTGGTTCCGCTTCCTAATCTGGTTTGTGGAGGACATCTCTAATAGCAAAGATGAGAGCCTCCACTCCAGGGGACAGAGAGCTGTCCTCATCCATATCAGATCAGAGTCAGATTGTAATACCTGAGGCAGTGAGCGTTTATGGAATACCACTAGAGGGGGCTGATAAGCCTTCTTGGCATCTGCAGCCTTAGCCACACAATCAATAGATTGTCTTAGCACCGGTCTCTCTCTTTTAGCAGCTACCAATTCTGAATTTACATTCTGAATCATGCTTTTGAAGCTATGTAGCCAGTCGGGTGCCTGAGAACTGTATCCCTAGGTGACAAAGAACATTGTTCACACATGAGTGAACCTACTGAAGAGGGGGTTGAGTTGCAAGCAGTACACATAACCCTGTCCACAGACATGTTGGATAACGGTAATACAGCTTTGCCCACTGACTAACACCTCCACACAGACCCTAGAGTGCCCCTGGAGTGACACTGAGGAGCGGACACTAGCACACAGAAACACAGCAGCACAAAGTGTGAAAGTATGTGTATGACCCGATACTGCCGCTAGTATGCTCCTCCTTTCTATGACCCCCTGGTACCAGTTTACAGTCTGTAGCAGCAGGAGTCCTTGGAGGAGCAGCGTTCATGCAGCTTGATGATCCGCAGAAGAAAATGGTGCCTTCCCGCCTCTGTTCCCGCTCCAGGAAGCCCAGCCCCCTGTAATGGCATGCGGTCCCTGACAGTGATTTTATACTGGCAATGTTAAAAATAACATTATACATCCATACACAGGCCACACAAAGCCGTAAGACAGTGAGCACTGTGGGGCTCGTAGCCCAGAGCCAGTTTGTCCGCGGCAGACACCGCAGCTTCGGGCCTGTGACCGCCACGTGACTTGCCAACACTGCACCGGGGGCCCCCTGGTGTAACACTCACCACACCTGAATTTTCGGCATCTGTTAGAGGGCGGCGGCTAGCTGCCGACGTGAGCACACACATTAACGGAGTGTGATCAGCAGGAGCTCAGTGTCCTGTCAGCTGGGATTACTAACCATTAACCCTCAGGAGGTCGGTTCGGTCCCCTCTCTTAGTCCCATGAAGCAGGTAGTCTGGTTGCCAATCAGAACTACCTGAAAAAAAAAAAAACCTAAAAGAAAAATCTCTGGAGCTCCAGAGAAGTGCACCCGGCTCCTTGGGCACATTTTTCTAAACGGAGTCTGATAGGAGGGGCATAGAGGAGAGGAGCCAGCACACACTAAAAGTTTTTAAAGTGCCAGGCTCCAGTGGACCCGATCTATACTCCATGGTACTAAAGTACAAGACCCCAGTATCCACTAGGACGTAAGAGAAAACACCACAAATTAATACCAACAGGCAATAGGTGCTAAATTAAAGGGAACTAGAAGAAACATTCGCCTACACATGTATTTCATACTTTTTCAATGTTGTCAGGGTTAATTTTATAGCGATCCTTGTAGAATACTAGTCACTGGCAAAATTTAGTCTACGAGTGCCCAAAATAACAAATTGTCTGGTGGATAAATGCTCTCATTACCACAAAGCTACTATATAACTGATACAAATAAATTAAAATAGATCTCCCGTCAATGCACAACACAGCTAGGGAAGGATGGACTAGATGAAATGGCTTACAGTACACGTTACTTAATAGCAACAGGACAACACAGTTGCAAAGTAGATAGCATCACTGCTAGGTTATATTCCAGCTATGAAACTGTGTTGTTTTTAAGTTCTCCATGTGTTCCCTCCAAGTGCTCTTGTTTCTCCCATACCCCAGTCTGAAAAGGGTGGTAGAGAATTTAGTCTTCTCTGTTTATTGATGAAACATTTTCTGTAAAAGCCCTTCGCTATACCAACTGTCAGTTTCCATGACTTAACTCATCAGGGAACCCTAACAATGTCATCCGGTCTTTAGGTCAACAGTAAGTAGGTCGACCACTATTGGTCGACAGAAGTAGGTTGACATGGTTTCTAGGTTGACCTGACAAAAGGTCGACATGAGTTTAAAAAAAAATGTTTTCTAACTTTTTCATACTTTATGATCCATGTGGACTACAATTGGGAATGGTAACCTGTGCTGAGCGCAGCGGATGCGAGGGGACACGGTGCACTAATTGGGGTTCCTGGTCACTGTACGGAGAAAATGACACCAAAAAGAGTAAAAAAAAAAAAACCTCATGTCGACCTAGAGTCCCTGACGACCTAGAAACCATGTCGACCGAAGTCTAATCTACCTAACATACCACACCCTTCTAACAATACAAATTTTCAAGGTCTCCTCAGAGAATCACAAGTGAAATAATTAGAACTACAGGTGGGTGTTTTAAAATGTGTCAGCAAAAAATACACCTACAGTGAGATGAGAAAAGTACACACAGTTGGGGTTCGCTGAGGAATGGAGTTGGGAAACACTACATTTGAAGATACATTGGTATAAATAGCCACTTCTCCCTCATCATCTAATGTTCATTTCATACACTAGAAGTCACAGAAACAAAGCAGTTTGGGAAAACACTTTTGCAGCGAATAAAGTGCATTGATGCTGTACACAATGGCCCTCATTCCGAGTTGTTCGCTCGTTATTTTTTTTCGCATCGCAGCGATTTTCCGCTAATTGCGCATGCGCAATGTTCGCACTGCGACTGCGCCAAGTAAATTTGCTAAGAAGTTTGGTATTTTACTCACGGCATTACAAGGTTTTTTCTTCGTTCTGGTGATCGGAGTGTGATTGACAGGAAGTGGGTGTTTCTGGGCGGAAACTGGCCGTTTTATGGGAGTGTGTGAAAAAACGCTACCGTTTCTGGGAAAAACACGGGAGTGGCTGGAGAAACGGGGGAGTGTCTGGGCGAACGCTGGGTGTGTTTGTGACGTCAAACCAGGAACGAAACTGACTGAACTGATCGCAGTGGCAGAGTAAGTCCCGAGCTACTCAGAAACTGCAAATAAATTTCTATTCGCAATTTTGAGAATCTTTCGTTCGCAATTTTGATAAGCTAAGATTCACTCCCAGTAGGCGGCGGCTTAGCGTGTGCAATGCTGCTAAAAGCAGCTTGCGAGCAAACAACTCGGAATGAGGGCCTATGTGACATAGTTTGGGCACAAGCTAATTTGAATGTGCCAAGGAACATTATAATAGTACCTTCTGTTAGCAATGCAAATATAAGATTTGTCATTTATCTTGGCACCGCTGGCCTCAGCCATTCTCAAGGCAGAACTAAGGTGATCAGTGCGTCACTCTCCACCCATATTGGCTGCATTTACTCGGAATGGCAGAAATACCATGAAATTGGTATTGACTTGGTCTATGAACAATAAGCTTCTCCAGTATTTCTTTGGTTCAACAGCAATGTTTATGTGCTTCCGCTGTCCTTCATCAAGTGTGAGCATATGCAGCTGTAGCCCATTTACTGGATATGCAGGGAAAAGGTCTAAACACTGACAACTTGTGGTTTTGTGGTCTCAACTATCAAACCCGAACAAATTTGTCCGACTGGACGAGGAATCGGAGGATGATAGTGAAGAAATTACGTGCCGGAGGAGACTGCTCCCTCTAGCATCCAGAGGAGCGGTCCCTCTGGCGCAGTTGGGATAAAAGATAGTGAGGTACCTAGTCAGATGGTTGTGGTAGGGGATTCTATCATCAGGAAGGCAGATAGGGCAATCTGCTACCGGGACCGTGATCGCCATACAGTCTGTTGTCTCCTGGGTGCTCGGGTACGGCACATTGCGGACCGGGTAGATAGATTGTTGGGAGGGGCTGGGAAAGACCCGGCGGTCTTGGTGCACGTTGGCAGCAATGACAAAGTTAGCGGAAGGTGGGATGTCCTTAAGAAAGACTATAGGGACTTAGGAAAGAAACTCAAGGCAAGGACATCTAAGGTAATATTCTCCAAAATATTACCCATGCCACGCGCTAGTCCAGGGAGGCAGAGGGAGATTAGGGAGGTAAATGTGTGGCTTAGGGATTGGTGCAGGAAAGGGGTGTGGTTCGTTTTATCGACAGTATCTAGGTCGACAATGTTTAGGTCGACCACTATAGGTCGACAGTCACTAGGTCGACATGGATGGAAGGTCGACAGGGTTTCTAGGTCGACATGTGCTAGGTCGACAGGTCGACATGAGGATTTATTTATTTTGGTGTCGTTTTCTTCGTAAAGTGACCGGGATCCCAAATTAGTGCACCGCGTCCCCTCGCCATGCTTCGGCCATGGTGCCTTCGCTCCGCTACCGCTTCGCTCGGCACACTTTACCGTTCCAATCGTAGTCCACGTGGATCGTTAAGTATGAAAAAATTCAAAAAAAGAAAAAAATGTGAAATACTCATGTCGACCTTTAGACCTGTCGACCTAGCACATGTCGACCTAGAAACCCTGTCGACCTTACATCCATGTCGACCTAGTGACTGTCGACCTATAGTGGTCGACCTAAACATTGTCGACCTAGACACTGTCGATCTTCAGACCGGATCCCGCAGGAAAGAGGGGTCTGTGTTCCTGGAACACTGGGCGGACTTCTCAGTCAGGCGCCATCTCTTTTGTCGTGATGGATTGCACCTGACTGAGGAGGGGGCAGCGGTGCTGTGGGGAAGGATGGTTAGAAGGTTGGAGGAGATTTTAAACTAGGAGCCAGGGGGAGGGTTTAGCTAGAAACTACGGATCATGCAGTGAGAATAGTGGGGATGGCGGTAGTAAACGAAATGGGGGAGAAGTTGGGGGGAGGGTAAGAGCAGGCGGTAAGGTTACTAACATGGGTACTAAAAGAGATTTTACCAAAGCACTAACCAATGACGATTACAGGTCATCATTGCTACATAAGGTGAAAGATGTCCCTAACACAAGGGAAAATACTTATCTTTGTTGTATGTATGTAAACGCTAGAAGCATTACTGGTAAAAAGGGCAAACTAGAAATACTTGCAGCAAGCAAACAGTATGATATTATAGGCATTACTGAAACTTGGAGGGACGAATCTCATGATTGGACAGTCAATCTAGAGGGCTTTACACTGTTTAGGAGAGACAGACTAAATAAAAAGGGTGGAGGGGTGTGTCTTTACGTAAAGCCGTTTTTAAAACCTGATATACGGGAAGATATTCAGGAGGGGACTGTAAACACTGTCGAGACATTATGGATAAAAATTGCATGCGGGGAAAAAGGAATAAAAAAAAGTTAGTATTGGGTGTATGTTATAGGCCGCCTGGTATTAACATATCTGATGAGGAATTATTACTAAAGCAGATTGAAAGAGCAGCAGGAGTAGGAGACATAGTAGTGATGGGAGATTTTAACTATCCAGAGATAAACTGGAAAAACGATTCATGTGATACTGCTAGGGGCAGTAATAAGATTTTACTCACCGGTAAATCTATTTCTCGTAGTCCGTAGTGGATGCTGGGAACTCCGAAAGGACCATGGGGAATAGCGGGCTCCGAAGGAGGCTGGGCACTCTAGAAAGATTTATGACTACCTGGTGTGCACTGGCTCCTCCCACTATGACCCTCCTCCAAGCCTCAGTTAGGACACTGTGCCCGGACGAGCTGACATAATAAGGAAGGATTTTGAATCCCGGGTAAGACTCATACCAGCCACACCAATCACACCGTACAACTCGTGACACTATATACAGTTTGACAGTATGAAAACAACTGAGCCTCTCAACAGATGGCTCAACAATAACCCTTTAGTTAGCAATAACTATTTACAAGTATTGCAGACAATCCGCACTTGGGATGGGCACCCAGCATCCACTACGGACTACGAGAAATAGATTTACCGGTGAGTAAAATCTTATTTTCTCTGACGTCCTAGTGGATGCTGGGAACTCCGAAAGGACCATGGGGATTATACCAAAGCTCCCAAATGGGCGGGAGAGTGCGGATGACTCTGCAGCACCGAATGAGAGAACTCAAGGTCCTCCTCAGCCAGGGTATCAAATTTGTAGAATTTTGCAAACGTGTTTGCCCCTGACCAAGTAACAGCTCGGCAAAGTTGTAAAGCCGAGACCTCTCGGGCAGCCGCCCAAGATGAGCCCACCTTCCCTGTGGAATGGGCTTTTACTGATTTAGGATGCGGCAGTCCAGCCGCAGAATGCGCCTGCTGAATCGTGTCACAGATCCAGCGAGCGATAGTCTGCTTAGAAGCAGAAGCACCCAGCCTGTTGGGTGCATACAGGATAAATAGCGAGTCAATTTTCTTGACTCTAGCCGTCCTGGAAACATAATTTTACAAGGCCCTGACTACGTCCAGTAACTTGGAATCCTCCAAGTCCCTAGTAGCCGCAGGCACCACAATAGGTTGGTTCAAGTGAAAAACTGATACCACCTTAGGGAGAAACTGGGGACGAGTCCTCAATTCTGCCCTCTCCATATGGAAAATCAGATAAGGACTTTTATATGACAAAGCCGCCAATTCTGATACACGCCTGGCCGAAGCCAAGGTCAATAACATGACCACTTTCCGCGTGAGATATTTTAGATCCACGGTTTTTAGTGGTTCAAACCAATGTGATTTTAAGAAACTCAACACCACGTTGAGATCCCAAGGTGCCACTGGAGGCACAACCGGGGGCTGAATATGCAGCACTCCTTTTACAATGTCTGAACTTCAGGTACTGAAGTTAATTCTTTCTGGAAGAAAATCGACAGAGCCGAGATCTGTATCTTAATGGAGCCTAATTTTAGGCCCATAGACACTCCTGCTTGTAGGAAATGCAGAAATCGACCTAGTTGAAATTCCTCTGTTGGGGCCTTTTGTGGCCTCACACCAAGCAACATATTTCCGCCATATGCGGTGATAATGTTTTGCAGTTACATCTTTCCTGGCTTGAATCAGCGTAGGAATGACTTCCTCCGGAATGTCCTTTTCCTTTAGGATCCGGCGTTCAACCGCCATGCCATCAAAACGTAGCCGCGGTAAGTCTTGGAACAGACAGGGCCCCTGCTGCAGCAGGTCCTGTCTGAGCGGCAGAGGCCATGGGTCCTCTGATATAATTTCTTGAAGTTCTGGGTACCAGGCTCTTCTTGGCCAATCCGGAACCACGAGTATCGTTCTTACTCCTCGCCTTCTTATTATTCTCAGTACCTTTGGTATGAGAGGCAGAGGGGGGAACACATAAACCGACTGGTACACCCACGGTGTTACCAGAGCGTCCACAGCTATCGCCTGAAGGTCCCTTGACCTGGCGCAATATCTTTTATAGCTTTTTGTTGAGGCGGGACGCCTTCATGTCCACCTGTGGCCTTTCCCAATGGTGTACAATCCTTTGGAAGACTTCTGGATGAAGTCCCCACTCTCTCGGGTGGAAGTCGTGTCTGCTGAGAAGATCTGCTTCCCAGTTGTCCACTCCGAGAATGAACACTGCTGACAGTGCTAACACATGATTTTCCGCCCATCGGAGAATCCTTGTGGCTTCTGCCATCGCCATCCTGCTTCTTGTGCCGCCCTGTTGGTTTACATGGGCGACTGCCGTGATGTTGTCTGATTGGATCAGGACCGGCCTTTTGAAGCAGAGGCCTTGCCTGACTCAGGGCATTGTAAATGGCCCTCAGTTCCAGAATATTTATGTAGGGAAGTCACCTGACTTGACCAAAGTCCCTGGAAGCTTCTTCCCTGTGTGACTGCCCCCCAGCCTGAAAGGCTGGCATCCATGGTCACTAGGACCTAGTCCTGTATGTCGAACCTGCGGCCCTCTTGAAGATGGGCACTCTGCAGCCACTACAGTAGAGATACCCTGGTCCTTGGAGACAGGGTTATCAGCCGATGCATCTGAAGATGTGATCCGGACCACTTGTCTAACAGGTCCCCCTAAAAAGTTCTTGCATGGAACCTGCCGACTGGGTTAGCTTCGTAGGAAGCTATCATTTTTCCCAGGACTCGCGTGCAATGATGCACCGATAACTGTTTTGGCTTCAGGAGGTCTCTGACTAGAGATGACAGCTCCTTGGCTTTCTCCTCCGGGAGAAACACTTATTTCTGGTCTGTGTCCAGAACCATCCCCAGGAACAGTAGACGTGTCGTAGGAAACAGCTGTGTCTTTGGACTGTTTAGAATCCAACCGTGCTGTTGTAGCACTTTCCAAAATAGTGCTACCCCGACTAGCAACTGCTCCTTGGACCTCGCCCTTATAAGGAGATTGTCCAAGTACGGGATCATTAAAAACTCCCCTTTTTCGAAGGAGTATCATCATTCCGGCCATTACCTTGGTAACACCCTCGGTGCCATGTACAGTCCAAACGGCAGAGTCTGGACTTGGTAATGGTAATCCTGTACCACAAATCTGAGGTACTCCTGGCGAGGATAGTAAATGGGGACATGCAGGTAAGCATCCTTGATGTCCCGGGATACCATGTAATCCCCCTCGTCCAGGCTTGCAATAACCGCCCTGAGCGATTCCATCTTGAACTTGAATTTTTTTATGTATGTGTTCAAGGATTTTAAATATAAAAAAGGGTCACACCGAACCATGCGGTTTCGGTACCCCAAACCGTGTGGAATAGTAACCCCGTCCTTGTTGAAGTAGGGGCACCTTAAGTATTACCTGATGGGAATACAGCTTATTAATTGCCTCTAGCACAGCCTCCCTGCCGGAGGGAGTTGTCGGCAAGGCATATTTGAGGAAACGGCGGGGGGAAGACATCTCGAATTCCAGCTTGTACCCTTGAAATACTACTTGAATGAAACAGGGATCCACCTGTGAGCGAGCCCACTGATCGCTGAAATTTTTGAGACGGCCCCCCACCGTACCTGGCTACACCTGTGGAGCCCCCGCGTCATGCTGTGGACTCAGAGGAAGCGAGAGAAGAATTATGATTCTGGGAACAGGCTGACTGGTGCAGCTTTTTCCCTCTTCCCTTGTCTCTGTACAGAAAGGAAGCGCCTTTGACCCGCTTGCTTTTCTGAAGCCGAAAGGACTGTACCTGATAATACAGTGCTTTCTTAGTCTGTGAGGAAAACTGAGGTAAAAATATTTCTTCCCAGCTGTTGCTGCGGATACGAGGTCCCAGAGACCATCCCCAAATAATTCCTCACCCTTATAAGGCAGAATCTCTATGCGCCTTTTAAAGTCAGCATCACCTGTCCAGTGACAGGTCTCTAATACCCTCCTGACAGAATGGACATTACATTCATTTTGGATGTCAGCCGGCAAAATATCCCTCTGTGCATCCCTCATATATAAGACGACGTCTTTAATATGTTCTCATGTTAGCAAACTAGTATGTTTGACAGGGTCACCGACCACGCTGCAGCAGCACGCTCTGCAGGTTTCAGTCTAGTACCTGAGTGTGTAAAAACAGACTTCAGGATAGCCTCCTGCTTTTTATCAACAGGTACCTTCAAAGTGGCCGTTCCTAAAACGGCAGTGCCACCTATTTTGACAACCGTGTGAGCGCCTTATCCACCCTAGGGGATATCTCTCAGCGTAACTTATCCTCTGGCGGGAAAAGGTACGCCATCAGTAACTTTTTTGAAATTACCAGTTTTTTATCAGGGGGAACCCACGCTTCTCACACACTTCATTCATTCATCTGATGGGGGAACAAAACACTGCCTGCTTTTTCTCCCCAAACATAAAAACCCATTTTTAGAGGTTAATGTCAGAAATGTGTAACACATTTTTTATTGCCGGGATCAAGTCACGGATGTTCCTAGTGGATTGTGTATATGTCTCAACCTTGTCGACACTGGAGTCAGACTCCGAGTCGACATCTGTGTCTGCCATCTGAATGAGCGGGCGTTTTTGAGCCCCTGATGGCCTTTGAGACGCCTGGGCAGGCGCGGGCTGAGAAGCCGGCTGTCCCACAGCTGTTACGTCATCCACCCTTTTATGTAAGGAGTTGACACTGTCGGTTAATACCTTTTACCTAACCATCCACTCTGGTGTCGGCCCCACAGGGGGCGACATCACATTTATCGGCATCTGCTCCGTCACTATATAAGCCTCCTCCTCAAACATGTCGACACAGCTGTACCGACACACCGCACACACACAGGGAATGCTCTGACTGAGGACAGGACCCCACAAAGCCCTTTGGGGAGACAGAGAGAGAGTATGCCAGCACACACCAGAGCGCTATATAATGTGGGGATTAACACTATAACTGAGTGAATTTTCCCCAATAGCTGCTTGTATATACAATATTGCGCCTAAATTTAGTGCCCCCCCTCTCTTTTTAACCCTTTGAGCCTGAAAACTACAGGGGAGAGCCTGGGGAGCTTTCTTCCAGCTGCACTGTGAAGAGAAAATGGCGCCAGTGTGTCTGAGGGAGATAGCTCCGCCCCTTTTCCGCGGCCTATTCTCCCGCTTTTTTCTGGATTCTGGCAGGGGTATTTACCACATATATAGCCTCTGGGGCTATATATTGTGGTATTTTTGCCAGCCAAGGTGTTTTTATTGCTGCTCAGGGCGCCCCCCCCCCAAGCGCCCTGCACCCTCAGTGACCGGAGTGTGAAGTGTGCATGAGGAGCAATGGCGCACAGCTGCAGTGCTGTGCGCTACCTTGGTGAAGACTGATGTCTTCTGCCGCCGATTTTCCGGACCTCTTCTTGCTTCTGGCTCTGTAAGGGGGACGGCGGCGCGGCTCCGGGACCGAACACCAAGGACTGGGCCTGCGGTCGATCCCTCTGGAGCTAATGGTGTCCAGTAGCCTAAGAAGCCCAATCCGGCTGCAAGCAGGCGAGTTCGCTTCTTCTCCCCTTAGTCCCTCGCTGCAGTGAGCCTGTTGCCAGCAGGTCTCACTGAAAATAAAAAACCTAATTCTATACTTTCTTTCTAGAGGCTCAGGAGAGCCCCTAGTGTGCATCCAACCTCGGCCGGGCACAAGATCTAACTGAGGCTTGGAGGAGGGTCATAGTGGGAGGAGCCAGTGCACACCAGGTAGTCATAAATCTTTCTAGAGTGCCCAGCCTCCTTCAGAGCCCGCTATTCCCCATGGTCCTTTCGGAGTTCCCAGCATCCACTAGGACGTCAGAGAAATGTTTTTAAACACACTTAATGATAACTACTTAGTCCAACTAATTGAGGAACTAACTAGGTACAATGCAATCTTAGACCTGGTATTAACAAACAATGGGGATTTGGTATCAGGTATTATAGTAGGGGAACCCATAGGAAACAGCGACCACAATATGGTCACATTCAATATCAGTTTTCATAAACAGCCCTATACTGGCTCAACTAGGACTCTAAACTTTAGAAAAGCAAATTTTGAACAGATGAGGGTATTTTTCAGGGATATTGAATGGGAAAGTTTGTTTTTAGGAAAAAATACTACGGAGAAATGGGAGGTACTAAAATTCCTGCTAGCTAAAAATACTCTCAAATTTATTCCTACGAGCAGCAAAAAAAGGAATAAAAATCATA
Source organism: Pseudophryne corroboree (assembly GCF_028390025.1). Lineage (NCBI taxonomy): Eukaryota > Metazoa > Chordata > Amphibia > Anura > Myobatrachidae > Pseudophryne > Pseudophryne corroboree. Next base: position 716,162,644 of record NC_086445.1, read on the forward strand.
AACCAATGTGGCTTAACAAAAAGATAAAGGAACTTATGGGCAAGAAAAGGCGAGCATTTAAAAAATACAAATCTGACGAGGAAGCAGAGTCATTTCAGCACTATAAGGAATGTAACAAAATATGCAAAAAGGAAATAAGAGCGGCTAAAGTAGAAACTGAAAAACTAGTAGCAAAGGAATGCAAAGCAAATGCCAAATAATTCTTTAAATACATTAATAGCAAGAGATTAAAGAAGGATATAGGCCCTTTAAAAGACAAGTTGGGAGTCTTAAGCAAAAATGATAATGACATAGCAGACACACTAAATGAGTTTTTTTCAACAGTATTTACTAGAGAGGGACTAACACAATCTCAATAATGAGAATATCCCACTGATAGGTACTTATTTAAGCGAGGAAGTAGTCTGTGACTGATTAAAACATTTAAAGATTAATAAGTCACCAGGTCCCAATGGTATTCACCCAAGGGTTCTAATGGAGCTTCACTGTGAACTTGCAAAACCGCTATTTTTGATCTTTAAGTATTCAGTAATATCAGGTATGGTTCCCAAAGACTGGCATATAGCGGAAGTAGTGCCTATATTCAAAAAGGGAAGTAAAGCTGAACCAGGTAATTATAGACCAGTTAGTCTTATATCTATAGCTGGGAAAGTATTGGAAGGTATTCTAAGAGATAGTATTCAGAAGTTTCTTGAAGTCAATAATAGGATTTTAATACCTACCGGTAAATCCTTTTCTTTTAGTCCGTAGAGGATGCTGGGGACTCCGTAAGGACCATGGGGTATAGACGAGACATGGGCACACTATAAGACTTTGAATGGGTGTGAACTGGCTCCTCCCTCTATGCCCCTCCTCCAGACCTCAGTTAGAAAACTGTGCCCAGGGAGACAGACATTTCGAGGAAAGAATTTATTGTTTAAACACGGAGAGTGTCATACCAGCTCACACCACGAACATACCGCAGAACGTGGCATTCAATAGAATACCAGCCAACGGCATGAACAATACACAGCCACATGCTGAGAGAATATGTAACACAACCAGTGTGTCAACACAACCAATAATAAGACACGCATGCCACGGCATGCACAACGTCAGAAACAGCCTGACCGAAAAGAAACACCACAAGAGTGTAACCATAACCAACAACTGAAGACACAGTACGCACTGGGACGGGCGCCCAGCATCCTCTACGGACTAAGAGAAAAGGATTTACCGGTAGGTATTAAAATCCTATTTTCTCATACGTCCTAGAGGATGCTGGGGACTCCGTAAGGACCATGGGGATTATACCAAAGCTCCAGACCGGGCGGGAGAGTACGGACGACTCTGCAGCACCGATTGAGCAAACACGAGGTCCCCATCAGCCAGGGTATCAAACTTGTATAGCTTAGCCAAAGTGTTTGAACCCGACCAAATATCCACTCGGCAAAGTTGAACCGGCGAGACTCCTCGGGCATCCGCCGAAGAAGAGCCCATCTACCTAGTAGAATGGGTCACCACCGACTTTGGTACCGGCAATCCAGACGTAGAACAAGCACGCCAAATCGTAATCACAGATCTAGCGTGTAACAGATTGCAGAGACGCAGGCGCCCCAATCACGCTGGGGCATACCGGGCAAACAGAGCCTCTGTTTCCCCAATCTGAGCCAAATTGGCGACATAAATATTCAAAGCCCTGACTACATCGAGAGACCTTGAATCAGCCAATGCTTGAGCAACCACAGGCATCAAATAGGCAGGTTTCTGTGAAACACCGAAACCACTTTTGGCAAAACTATTATCAGAGTTCTCAATTCCGCTCTATCCACCTGGAAGATCAAACAGGGGCTCTTGTGAGACCCAGCCGCTACTTCCGACATCCACCTTGCGGACGCCAAAGCCAAAAGCATGACCACTCTCCAAGAGAGAAATTTTAACACAACCTTTCATAAAGGTTCCAAACATTTAGACACAATAAACCGCAGCACCACGTCAAGGTCCCACGGTGCCAATGGGGCACAAATGGAGGTTGGATGTGCAGTAATCCTTCCACGAAGGTTCGAAGTTCCGGAAAGGTTGCCAATTCATTCTTGAAAGAAAATTTATAAAGCCAAAACTGCACTTTAATGGAGCCTAACTTTAGGCCTGCACCCACACCTGCTTGCAAAGACTGGAGAAGAACGACCCAGTTGAAATCTTCCGTAGTAGCCTTCTTGGATTCACACCAAGACACACATTTTCTCCAAACACGGTGGTAAGGCTTTTCCGTTACTTCTTTTCTAGCCCGAAGAAGTGTGAAAACGACTTCACTGGGAATATCCTTTCTGGTTATCCTCATTGTTCCGGTCTAAACAAGGGGGGCTTGGTATCCAGTTCTTCAGGATTTACTCATAGAAGATCCCTGGCCTCTTCCTCTATGTGAGGAACTGTTACAACAAGATCCGAGCGTGTATCAAAACTTACCGCGGCTGCGTTTGTCGGCGTGGTGGTTGAACGCCATGTTCAACCACCACACCGACAAACGCAGCCGCTGTAAGTTTTGATACCCGCTCGGATCTTGTTGTAACAGTTCCTCACGTAGAGGAAGAGGCCAGGGATCTTCTATGAGTAAATCCTGAAGAACTGGATACCAAGCCCCCCTTGTTTAGACCGGAACAATGAGGATCACCTGAACCTTTGTTCTTCTTACGTTTATCACCTTCAGAAGAGTGAAAACGGAGGGGACACATAGACCAACTGAAAACACCCAAGGTGTCCCGAGGACGTCCACTGCTATAGCTGGAGTGTCCTCTGACCTAGAACAATATCTCTGAGATCTCTCGTTGAGGCGAGACGCCAACATGTCCAATTTAGGCACTCCTCAAAGACTTGTCGCTTCAGTGAAAACTTCCCAATGACGACCGTACTTCTCCCGGATGGAGATCGCGTTTGCAGAGGAATCTATTTCTCCGTCGTTCACATCCGGAACGAAGACTGCTAATATAGCATTTATCAGTCTTTTCACCCAGCGGAAAACTTTTCCGGCATCTGCCATTGCCGCTTTTCTCCTTGTTCTGCCCTAGCGGCTTACTTACACCACTGCTGTCAAGTCGTCCAACAGAATTAAAACGGGCAGATCATGAAGCATATGTTCATTGAAAATAGCTCTTAATTCAAGAAAGCTTATTGCAGACAAGCTTCCCAGCTTGACCTTTTCCTCTGGAAATACTTCCCTTGCACGGACTGCTCCGCAGTCTCGGAGATCTGCATGCATGGACACCAGGATCTCATCCTGGATTCCGAAACTTCGTCCCTCTAGGAGGTGAGAACTGAGCCAAAACCACAGGAGCGAAAACCTGGCCATAAGGATTATATTCCGGTGCATGCGCAGGTGAGACCCGGACCACATTTCCAACTGGCCCCATGAAAACCACTCTGGCATTTGACCTGCTCACCGAAAAGGCCTCATAGGCCGAAACGATCTTCATCAACGGAACATATTGATGGATTGTCACTGCAAATCTGATCCGACTCCGGATCCTCAGACCTCTTTCCACAGGAACACACAGAACTCCAACCGTTCCGTATCTACTCTGATACCCACCTCCGACGCCTGCGTCGTTGGGAATAACAGCCTTCCCCTGTGTTGAAGAACAGTCAGAGATAAAACAACAATTTGCACCACTTGGTCTTGACCTCGCCTTAATCAGGAAAGTGTCCCAGTACAGAACAACAAAGGCTCTTACTATTGAAAGAATAACATCCCACTGCCATCACTCCGGTGAAATGGCAAAGACAATCCTGGATATCCACCCAGGTAATCCGAATGCGGAGAACAACGCATTTAAACCTCTTAGTTTTTTCTTTTTTCTTTTAAAACAGGGACAGCAGGACAATGCCCTGAACCTAACGCATCTCTGGTATGGCGTCGCGTACTACCTCACCTTCCAGAGGGGAAACGGCAAGATCTATTAGAAAAATCAGTGAGGGGAAACATCTATAACGCCAGAATGTCCCCCTTTGGATTCTATAATTAACTCACAGGTCCTAGTCTATTCCCGGACTGACTGAAAAGTAGTAGACGAGTTCCCACCGTAGTGGGCTCTAGTTAGATAGACTCAGCGACATGTGGTGGATGTGGTAGAAACAGAAAACGACATACGCTTCTGCGAACCTAACAAGGCTGCAGAACTCTTACCTTTTCACCTTCCACTGTCTATACAGAAAAGGAAAAAAGAACGGTATCGAACCGGTTAAAACAACTGCATCCCACAAAAGAATGCGTCACCAACCGTTATGAAGGAGACTAACTCACGAAGTTAGATTTACCAGCAGTATCCGCCGAGATAGACTGAACTGAGGCATCCCCAAACAGCGGTACACCGTCCCAGGAAGAAACTCCAGTATCTCTCGGAGTCAGCCTCAGCATTCCCCTGGCCACACCTCCTGTATACGCACGGCAGCCAGCCGCAATGTAATAGAGAAGAACCAACATAAGGAACATCCCCTCTCTATAGGGTAATTCTGTCGGATGCCTTTCCGAATATAAACACTCCCTCATGTGCATGAAAAGCAAATAAGCCCAAAGCATAGAAATAAAATATCACTTAGCTTCCTGTATACGATCCTTTGTGACAGGGCCCCGTGCCGACCAGGAGTTGACCTTCACAGTATTCTATCTGCGACGGGAAAAGAATAAACATTCGGACTCCTTGTGAGGATCTGAGACCAACTCGTCACAGCCGACCTAGAGCTTTATCAACAGAGCGACCAGCACCCCGCGGACTCAGAATAAGAAATGCGCCAACGATTGGCCGACATGATCCTTCCTTCTGTAGGAAGTGGGTAGGCATCATGAACCGATGCTCTATGGACCTCATGTTGCTTATAATTGAACAAAGCACAAAAGAGATGAACTTAATGAAAGAGAAAATTGCAGAAATTGAAGCCACACACAAACCTGCCATGGAAGCTGATGAAGAGACGAAATGGTATGAGAAATTAAATAACCAACTGCAGACTTACAAGAGAGAGTTGATTAAATTCAAAGCGGAGAAAAAAAGCAAGGTGGAGCAGGATTATGAAAATAATAATGTATATCGGTGGAATGACAGTCAGCCGCACTATGGCCAAAGAAAACCATTTTTCCGTCGCCGTCAAGGTAATAGACGAAATCCGGAATCATCCACTGAATATAATTCAACTGCAAGTGAATCGGATACACATGCTTCATCGTCACAGACGAATGTCCCTTTAGGGGCAACTACAAGGGCCAAAGAACGAAGCGACCACGATGGCGAGCCCATACGCGACGGGGCCAACAATGGAAGAGGCAGAGGCCGAGGCAGAGCTGCAAAACCACCCAAGGCGAAGAAAGCTCCATAATCAATCTCTCTGATTATACATTTAATGAAGTGGAACTGCAGGTTCTATCAAAAGGACTCTCGTTCGTCCCATTATCTAAACCACAGCAGTTACAATGGAAAATTGAAAAATACAATTTGAACAGAACTTTAAGATTGAAAGAGTTTTTTGCAAAACAGCCACCTAAAGCTACCCCCAATCCAATTCCGGTAACTATGGAAGTTCCCGATAAAGTGAAGAAGCTGTTGCCAAAATCAACGTTTGATCCACAATCAACTAACGCCTCCATACGTACTTTCATGCGATTAATTGAACAAGATTGTGATCAAGTAGTGGACAAACCACCCTATGTGAGAGACAATCTTACCAAAGGCCAGCGAGAGGCCCTGACACAATTGGCTGCAAATAGAGACTTAATATTTCGACCTGCTGACAAAGGGGGTGCTCTAGTGGTGCAAAATCTCAAAGACTATAAATATGAAATTGAGTCACAGCTGGCTGATAGTTGCACGTACTGTCGACTAGCTAGTGACCCCACTGTTCAATTTTCTAGAGATCTGACTGATTGTTTGGATGCAGCAGTACAAGCTAACCTCATTCCAGTAGATGTCCGGAATGCGCTGATTCCCTCATATCCATTGGTCCCCATTTTATATACGACTCCCAAGGTCCATAAAAGTTTGGTCAAACCTCCTGGGCGACCAATTATTTCGGCTAGAGGGTCACTATTCCAGCCGGTAGCCATCTTTTTAGATGAAATATTCCAGCCGTATATACAGCGCATGCCCAGATATCTACTGGATACGAGTACACTTTTGAGACATATGGAGAGCTTACCCACCCTACCAGCTAATACATTACTCTGCACAATAGATGTGCAGAGCCTGTATACATCTATCCCCCATGAGGGAGGCTTGGTAGCGGTGGAAAAGTTCTTAAAAAATCAAAAAGATTTCAGTGGACCTGACATCACTTTATGTCTGCGTCTATTGGAGATGACACTCAGCAAAAATTATTTTCTGTACGACGGCAAATTTTATTTGCAGCGTCGGGGTTGTGCGATGGGGTCCAATGTGGCCCCATCGTACTCTAACATTTACATGTTTGACGTAGAGGAAGAATTGTTTTTTGCGGATATGGAGATATCAAAGAATGTCATTTTCTTTTGCAGGTATATAGATGATTTGCTAGTCATCTGGCAGGGTGCCAGAGAATCCTTTATTGCCATCATAGATGCACACAATAGTAGAGAACACCCTATCAAGCTTACATATTCTATTGATGCAGACACTATTCAATTCCTTGATGTACAGTTAACCATTTGTGAAGGGAAAATCACTACATCTCTTTTTTCAAAACCCACAGATAGAAATAACCTGCTACATTTCAAAAGCTGTCACCCTTTACCTCTTAAGCGGGGGCTCCCGTATTCCCAATTCCTTAGGGCCAAACGCATCACATCAGATCCTGTGTTGGCAGCCAAGCAGATTGACATCATATCACAAAAATTTTTGGAACGAGGCTACTGCCCTAAATTATTAAAGGAAGCCAAAAGTAAGGCCCTTGCCCTAGATAGGCAACAACTTTTATACTCACATAAGAATCGGTCACAAAGCTCCCATATACCTTGGGTGCAGGAATTTAACTCAGCCAGTAATTCCATCAAAAGCTCAGTTAAAAAACATTGGGAGCTTATACAGACGGACCCTGATTTGAAATTGGTAGATACCAGGATTATGCCCTGCTATAAAAGAACTAGAAACCTCCGAGATATTCTAGTTAGAACAGATATCTTTGACCCTACACCGCAATCAGTATTTTTTGGCATGAGAAAAGGGTGCTATAGATGTACATGCACTACATGCCAGTTCTTGATAGCAGGAGACAAATTCCAACACCCACACACAGGGAAGACATATCAAATCCAACACCGTCTAACATGTGGGTCTCGCTTTGTGGTGTACCAATTGATCTGCCCCTGTGGGCTGTCATACATTGGAAAGACAGAGAGAACTTTCAAAGAACGTATGGCAGCTCACAGGTCGGCCATTAAGGCAGCGATTAATACAGGTAAAAGTGAGCAACCGGTTGCACGGCACTTTAGTACTGCTCGCCACCCACTGACGACAGTCCGCTATCGAATGATTGATCACATTGTGCCTTCATTGAGAGGAGGTAATCGGGGATTAAAATTACTGCAGAGGGAGGCACAGTGGATCCAACGGTTGGATACTGTGTCACCTAGAGGTTTAAATGAATATCTGGGCTTGAGTCATTTTAGATAAATATAATCCTGTGATTGTGCATATGTTGGATATTGGGTTTAATGATGTGCATGCTGTTTCCTGAATTAGCAATTTTGATATGTGACGTTTTTTGCTTTATGCATTACAGAACCAGTTGTCTTAAGCATAGTGTATAAGGTTGTCATGGTGATGGGGAGCACATGGATGACGTCATCACTGACGGACACGCCGCTGGGCGGGTTTTCTGTCCCGTGTCCGGATCAACGGCGTTTCACACCTGGTGAGGTCTCTATATATGTAAGTATGTTTTATGTTTGATTTGTAAGCCTGAGGACAATGTACAATACATTGAAACGTTGCTGATCAAATTGCCGTGTATTATTTGTTCTGACAAGCCGTCTGGAGTGCTGTGCCATCGAGGATTAGTATGTATATATATATATATATATATATATATACACATATATATTTATTTATTGTAACATACATATAAGCGGATTGTCCGGAGCCTTCGGGTCCCTAGTGACATTAATGTGTTTTGAATGTGTATGACCATGTACTGAATGCCCCAGTTGTGGATCTACCAGGAAACATGATGGTCGACAGAAAACCTAGTATTCGTCGACAGCAGGGAGTAGTAACCAGGCAAAATAACATTCTTGCAACCCCGAGCCCAGCATCCACTACGGACTACGAGAAATAGAATTATCGGTAAGTAAATTCTTATTTTCTCTAACGTCCTAAGTGGATGCTGGGGACTCCGTAAGGACCATGGGGATTATACCAAAGCTCCCAAACGGGCGGGAGAGTGCGGATGACTCTGCAGCACCAAATGAGAGAACTCCAGGTCCTCCTCAGCCAGGGTATCAAATTTGTAGAATTTTACAAACGTATTTGCTCCTGACCAAGTAGCTGCTCGGCAAAGTTGTAAAGCCGAGACCCCTCGGGCAGCCGCCCAAGATGAGCCCACCTTCCTTGTGGAATGGGCTTTTACAGATTTTGTCTGTGGCAGGCCTGCCACAGAATGTGCAAGCTGAATTGTACTACAAATCCAACGAGCAATAGTCTGCTTAGAAGCAGGAGCACCCAGCTTGTTGGGTGCATACAGAATAAACAACGAGTCAGATTTTCTGACTCCAGCCGTCCTGGAAACCTATATTTCCAGGGCCCTGACAACGTCTAGCAACTTGGAGTCCTCCAAGTCCCTAGTAGCAGCAGGCACCACAATAGGTTGATTCAGGTGAAACGCTGAAAACCACCTTAGGGAGAAACTGAGGACAAGTCCTCAATTCCGCCCTGTCCGAATGGAAAATCAGATGAGGGCTTTTACAGGATAAAGCCGCCAATTCTGACACGCACCCGGCCCAGGCCAGGGCCAACAGCATGACCACTTTCCATGTGAGATATTTTAACTCCACATATTTAAGTGGTTCAAACCAATGTGACTTTTGGAACCCAAAAACTACATTTAGATCCCAAGGTGCCACTGGAGGCACAAAAGGAGGCTGTATATACAGTACCCCTTTCACAAACGTCTGAACTTTAGGGACTGAAGCTAGTTCTTTTTGGAAGAAAATTGACAGGGCCGAAATTTGAACCTTAATGGACCCCCATTTCAGGCCAATAGACACTCCTGTTTGCAGGAAATGTAGGAATCGACCTAGTTGAAAATTCCTCCGTCGGGGCCTTACTGGCCTCGCACCACGCAACATATTTTCGCCAAATGCGGTGATAATGTTTTGCGGTTATATCTTTCCTGGCTTTGATCAGGATAGGAATGACTTCATCCGGAGTGCCTTTCTCCTTCAGGATCTGGCGTTCAACCGCCATGCCGTCAAACGCAGTCGCGGTAAGTCTTGGAACAGACAGGGTCCTTGCTGGAGCAGGTCCCTTCTTAGAGGTAGAGGCCACGGATCCTCCGTGAGCATCTCTTGAAGTTCCGGTTACCAAGTCCTTCTTGGCCAATCCGGAGCCCGAATATAGTGCTTACTCCTCTCCATCTTATAATTCTCAGTACCTTGGGTATGAGAGGCAGAGGAGGGAACACATACACTGACTGGTACACCCACTGTGTTACCAGAGCGTCTACAGCTATTGCCGGAGGGTCCCTTGACCCGGCGCAATACTTGTCGAGTTTTATAAACATGTGGAAGACTTCTGGGTGAAGTCCCCACTTGCTGACAGTGCTATCACATGATTTTCCGCCCAGCGAAGAATCCTTGCAGCTTCTGCCATTGCCCTCCTGCTTCTTGTGTCACCCTGTCTGTTTACGTGGGTGACTGCCGTGATGTTGTCCGAATGGATCAACTCCGGGTGACCTTGAAGCAGAGGTCTTGCTGAGCTTAGAGCATTGTAAATGGCCCTTAGCTTCAGGATATTTATGTGAAGTGATGTCTCCAGGCTTGACCATAAGCTCTGGAAATTCCTTCCCTGTGTGACTGCTCCCCAGCCTCGCAGGCTGGCATCCGTGGTCACCAGGACCCAGTCCTGAATGTCTAATCTGCGGCCCTTTAGAAGATGAGCACTCTGCAACCACCACAGGAGAGACACCCTTGTGCTTGGTGACAGGGTTATCCGCTGATGCATCTGAAGATGCGACCCGGACCATTTGTCCAGCAGGTCCCACTGGAAAGTTCTTGCGTGGAATCTGCCGAATGGGATTGCTTCGTAGGAAGCCACCATTTTTCCCAGAACCCTTTCATTGATGTACTGAGACTTGGCTCGGTTATAGGAGGTTCCCGACTAGCTCGGATAACTCCCTGACTTTTTCCTCCGGGAGAAACACCTTTTTCTGGACTGTGTCCGGGATCATCCCTAGGAACAGACGACGAGTCGTCGGAATCAGCTGCGATTTTGGAATATTGAGAATCCAATCGTGCTGCCGCAACACTACCTGAGATAGTGCTACACCGACCTCCAACTGTTCCCTGGATCTTACCCTTATCAGGGAATCGTCCAAGTAAGGGATAACTAAAATTCCCTTCCTTCGAAGGAGTATCATCATTTCGGCCATTACCTTGGTAAAGACCCGGGGTGCCGTGGACCATCCATACGGCAGCGTCTGAAACCGATAGTGACAGTTCTGTACCATAAACCTGAGGTACCCTTGGTGAGAAGGGTAAATTGGGACATGAAGGTAAGCATCCTTGATGTCCCGAGACATCATGTAGTCCCCTTCTTCCAGGTTCGCAATCACTGCTCTGAGTGACTCAATCTTGAATTTGAACCTCCGTATGTAAGTGTTCAAGATTTTAGATTTAGAATCGGTCTCACCGAGCCGTCCGGCTTCGGTACAACAACAGTGTGGAATAATACCCCGTTCCCTGTTGCAGGAGGGGTACCTTGATTATCACCTGCTGGGAATACAGCTTGTGAATGGCTTCCAAAACTGCCTCCCTGTCAGAAGGAGACATCGGTAAAGCCGACTTTAGGAAAACGGCGAGGGGGAGACGTCTCGAATTCCAATTTGTACCCCTGAGATATCACCTGAAGGATCCAGGGGTCTACTTGCGAGTGAGCCCACTGCGCGCTGAAATTCATTGAGACGGGCCCCCACCGTGCCTGATTCTGCTTGTAAAGCCCCAGCGTCATACTGAGGGCTTGGCAGAGGCGGGAGAGGGCTTCTGTTCCTGGGAACTGGCTGATTTCTGCAGCCTTTTTCCTCTCCCTCTGTCACGGGGCAGAAATGAGGAACCTTTTGCCCGCTTGCCCACGAAAAGACTGCGCCTGATAATACGGCGCCTTCTTATGTTGAGAGGCGACCTGGGGTACAAACGTGGATTTCCCAGCTGTTGCCGTGGCCACCAGGTCTGAAAGACCGACCCCAAATAACTCCTCCCCTTAATAAGGCAGTACTTCCAAATGCCGTTTGGAATCCGCATCACCTGACCACTGTCGTGTCCATAACCCTCTACTGGCAGAAATGGACAACGCACTTAGACTTGATGCCAGTCGGCAAATATTCCGCTGTGCATCACGCATATATAGAAATGCATCTTTTAAATGCTCTATAGGCAATAATATACTGTCCCTATCTAGGGTATCAATATTTTCAGTCAGGGAATCCGACCACGCCAACCCAGCACTGCACATCCAGGCTGAGGCGATTGCTGGTCGCAGTATAACACCAGTATGTGTGTAAATACATTTTAGGATACCCTCCTGCTTTCTATCAGCAGGATCCTTAAGGGCGGCCATCTCAGGAGAGGGTAGAGCCCTTGTTCTTACAAGCGTGTGAGCGCTTTATCCACCCTAGGGGGTGTTTCCCAACGCACCCTAACCTCTGGCGGGAAAGGATATAATGCCAATGACATTTTAGAAATTATCAGTTGTTATCGGGGGAAACCCACGCATCATCACACATCTCATTTAATTTCTCAGATTCAGGAAAACTACAGGTAGTTTTTCCTCACCGAACATAATACCCCTTTTTGGTGGTACCCGTATTATCAGAAATGTGTAAAACATTTTTCATTGCCTCAATCATGTAACGTGTGGCCCTACTGGAAGTCACATTTGTCTCTTCACCGTCGACACTGGAGTCAGTATCCGTGTCGGCGTCTATATCTGCCATCTGAGGTAACGGGCGCTTTAGAGCCCCTGACGGCCTATGAGACGTCTGGACAGGCACAAGCTGAGTAGCCGGCTGTCTCATGTCAACCACTGTCTTTTATACAGAGCTGACACTGTCACGTAATTCCTTCCAACAGTTCATCCACTCAGGTGTCGACCCCCTAGGGGGTGACATCACTATTACAGGCAATCTGCTCCGTCTCCACATCATTTTTCTCCTCATACATGTCGACACAAATGTACCGACACACAGCACACACACAGGGAATGCTCTGATAGAGGACAGGACCCCACTAGCCCTTTGGGGAGACAGAGGGAGAGTTTGCCAGCACACACCAGAGCGCTATATATATACAGGGATAACCTTATATAAGTGTTTTTCCCCTTATAGCTGCTGTATTTTTAATACTGCGCGTAATTAGTGCCCCCCTCTCTTTTTTAACCCTTTCTGTAGTGTAGTGACTGCAGGGGAGAGCCAGGGAGCTTCCCTCCAACGGAGCTGTGAGGGAAAATGGCGCCAGTGTGCTGAGGAGATAGGCTCCGCCCCCTTCTCGGCGGCCTGATCTCCCGTTTTTCTGTGTATTCTGGCAGGGGTTAAATTCATCCATATAGCCCAGGAGCTATATGTGATGCATTTTTTGCCATCCAAGGTGTTTTTATTGCGTCTCAGGGCGCCCCCCCCCCCCCCCCAGCGCCCTGCACCCTCAGTGACCGGAGTGTGAAGTGTGCTGAGAGCAATGGCGCACAGCTGCAGTGCTGTGCGCTACCTTGTTGAAGACAGGACGTCTTCTGCCGCCGATTTTCCGGACCTCTTCTGTCTTCTGGCTCTGTAAGGGGGCCGGCGGCGCGGCTCTGGGACCTATCCATGGCTGGGCCTGTGATCGGTCCCTCTGGAGCTAATGTCCAGTAGCCTAAGAAGCCCAATCCACTCTGCACGCAGGTGAGTTCGCTTCTTCTCCCCTTAGTCCCTCGATGCAGTGAGCCTGTTGCCAGCAGGTCTCACTGAACATAAAAAACCTAAAACTAAACTTTTCACTAAGCAGCTCAGGAGAGCCACCTAGTGTGCACCCTTCTCGTTCGGGCACAAAAATCTAACTGAGGCTTGGAGGAGGGTCATAGGGGGAGGAGCCAGTGCACACCAGGTAGATCTAAAGCTTTACTTTTGTGCCCAGTCTCCTGCGGAGCCGCTATTCCCCATGGTCCTTACGGAGTCCCCAGCATCCACTTAGGACGTTAGAGAAAGGTAGTTACAACATGTTAATTTACACCCAGTAATAACAGTTGGTGCCGACAGGGTCACCCACATACTACTGTGTTTCCCATACAGTGTTTACTTTTGACAAGCATACAACTACCGACCAGCCGACACTGCATCTACCGAATCAAGTACCCACAGGCGTCGGCGATGCTGACAGTGATTCCCACAGCTGGTTGTGTCGACAAGTACCCACAGACGTCAGCGATGCCGACAGTGATCCCCACAGCTGGTTGTGTCGACATATGTGGACTAAAATGCTATAGTGGGTATATCAGACAGGGAACACACAGAGATATATGCACAACACAATGATTACATGCCCATTTCTAAAATAGTGCTATATTTCCCTTTATATAGCACTCAAACACTGTGCCCCCCCTCGTTTGCACTGTATACATTGCTTTTGGCGGGGACATTGAGAAAATGGCGCTGAATCTGTTGTGAGGGTTAAGCCCCGCCCCTTCTCGGCGCGCTTCAGCCCCTCTTTTAATAAAGCTTTTTATGCTGGCAGGGGTCCGTATACAGTGTCTATGCACTGTATACATGCTTTGCCAGCCTTATTTGAGGTATATATTGCCACCCAGGGCGCCCCCCCCCCTGCGCCCTGCACCCTTGTAAAGCCATTGGTGTGTGGGAGCAATGGCGCGCAGCGCGACCGCAGCTATATACTGGCGGGGTACACGCGGTGCCCGGGCACTGAACATGCATCTTATGCCAGTGTAGGGACCATCAGTAACTTGCTGCCCAGGGCGCTCCCCCCCCAGCGCCCTGCACCCTGTGAGTGCCGTTGGTGTGTGGGAGCATGTAGCGCAGCGCGACCGCTGCGCTGTACCTCCGTTACTGAAGTCTTCTGCCACCACTGAAGTCTTCTGATCTTCACATACTCACCTGGCTTCTTTCTTCTGGCTTCTGTGAGGGGGGTGACGGCGCGGCTCCGGGAACAAGCAGCTAGGCGCACCAAGTGATCGAACCCTCTGGAGCTAATGGTGTCCAGTAGCCTAAGAAGTAGAGCTTTTAACTCACAGAAGTAGGTCTGACTTCTCTCCCCTCAGTCCCCTGATGCAGGGAGCCTGTAGCCAGCAGGTCTCTCTGAAAATAAAAAACCTAACAATAAAGTATTTTAGAGAGACTCAGTAGAGCTCCCCTAGTGTGTGTCCAGTCACTCCTGGGCACAGAATCTAACTGAGGTCTGGAGGAGGGGTATAGAGGGAGGAGCCAGTTCACACCCATTCAAAGTCTTATAGTGTGCCCATGTCTCCTGCGGATCCCGTCTATACCCCATGGGCCTTACGGAGTCCCCAGCATCCTCTAGGACGTATGAGAAAAGGTAATTAAAAGGAACCAACATGGGTTTATGAAGGATAGATCCTGTCAAACCAACTTACTTGGCTTCTATGAAACAGTAAGCGCAAACCTAGATCAGAGTAAAGAGGTGGATGTAATCTTTTTAGATTTTGACAAAGCATTCGACACTGTACCACACATGAGACTTATCTACAAGCTACAAGAAACAGGGCTAGGAAGCACAATATGCACTTGGGTCAAAAACTGGTTAGATAATAGGGAGCAGCGCGTTGTGGTTAATGGATCTTTTTCAAATCGGACTGAAGTGCTAAGTGGTGTGCCGCAAGGCTCAGTATTAGGACCGCTATTGTTCAATATTTTCATTAACGACCTAACAGAAGGTCTAGAGAGCATGGTGTCAATTTTTGCAGATGATACCAAATTGTGTAAAGTTATAAATGTGGAGGAGGATGCTGAGTCGCTTCAGAACGACTTAGTTAAATTAGAAGCTTGGGCAGCGAAATGGAGAATGCGCTTCAATACGACAAGTGTAAGGTAATGCACTGTGGTAACAAGAACAAAAATAACACCTACCTACTAAATGGGGTAAAATTAGGGGATTCTGTACTGGAAAAGGACTTAGGTGTCCTCATAGATAGCAAACTAAGCAGTAGTACCCAAAGTAGGACTGCAGCAAAGAAGGCTAATAAGATATTAGCATGCATAAAACGGGGAACTGATGCTAGGGACGAGAGTATTATACTCCAGTTATATAAATCCCTTGTGAGGCCACACCTTGAATACTGTGTACAATTCTGGGCACCATACTACAAAAAACATATCCTGGAGCTAGAAAAGGTTCAGAGGCGGGCGACCAAACTAATTAAGGGTATGGAGACGCTGGAATTCGAGGAAAGGCTTGCAAGACTAGGCATGTTTACACTGGAAAAGAGGAGATTAAGAGGGGACATGATCAACATTTACAAATATATAAGGGGACAATATACAGATCTTGCGCAGGACCTGTTTTTGGTTAGATCAACACAGAGAACTCGTGGACACTCGCTCAGGTTAGAGGAGAGGAGATTCCGCACAATACGGCGTAAAGGCTTTTTTACGGTAAGGACAATACGTGTTTGGAATTCCCTGCCTGAGGGAGTTGTAATAGCCGACTCAGTCAACACCTTTAAGAATGGGTTAGATAAATTCCTAATGGATAAGGATATCCAGGGTTACGGGGCATAGTCACGCACTATGGTTATTATAAAAAAGAGGGGTAAAATGTAACGGCAGTCATCAACTTCAGTCAAAATTTTATACAAAATAATCGTGCATAGGAGACCACAAATAGGTTGAACTCAATGGACAATTGTCTTTTTTTCAACCTTAGATACTATGTTACTATGTAACTTGGAGTCCACAATACTTCTAGAAGTGTCAGACATTGCCGCAAGTGCCTGAAGTTTTGCCAACTGATCTTTTCACAACACTTTTAGGGATAAGTTAAATGCACTGCAGCAATTATTAACAATATCTTTCAAACCGGATATTTTTCATTATTAATAAAAATATCCCTGCTATATACTTAGTGAAACCTGCAGGGGCAGCAGTAGCAATAAACACTGTCCCTGCAAGTTACTTGCCGTACAGTTTCTGCATAATTGTAAGGAATAAAAAAAAGAAATTAGATGTTGATAAATAGTCCCCTAAGTGTCTGATGCAAAGTTGGAAGTAAATCAGGCATATATTGCTCATAATCAATGTGCACAGAAAAAAATGCATGTTTGCTTATATTGAGATTGGGGTGCATGAGGCATACTGTATGTGCCTTGTTTTCTACAATTCATCATTAGCAGGAAGCACTTGCACCTAACAATACTAGGTACAAAAGTAAGCCTCCTAAGGGGCAGATTTTCACTTACTTCTGAGCCAACATAGCCAGCATTTTCATGAACAGAAGTTGTGCCCCATCACAAGTCAGTTTGGCCATGCGGTTGTATGTGTACATGTGATCAAAGTGTGTACAACTATGCATCCCTACTTTTGCACTTATTTTCTCAGCATGCGCATTTAGAATACATACAGGACACACTCCGAAAATGGTAGTACATGCAACTCTGCATCCGTCACTAGGTGATGGTGCTTTAGCAGAAATGAAGTTGCCCATATATAACCTATTGGTACTAATAAGGTCCAGTATCAGTGCTGCTAAAAATTAAAGTAATAGCGGTAAATCGGATATTTTAGAAAATCTTCATGGTTCATCAGGTCTTTTTTTATAGAAGTTAATAGAAATAAGGAGACACTAATGAAGTAAAAAGCTTTAGGAGACCCAATTGGCACCGAGAAGTCTATTCATTTCTATTTAGCAGAAAAATACACACACTATAATATGAGGTGTTTCAGTCTTGAGACGAGCAGGGTTTTTCCTTCATATGAGGAGTGTTCTTACAACTCTGCCAGCTGTTATGTTCGAGCCTGCAGTGCCGCTGGGCTTCCAGGGGTGTTGCTGTTGTATCTTGGCCTGCAGTACCTCTGGGTGGGCAGAGGTGCTGTTATTCGAGAGCAGTCCCAGCTAGTGTAATCGGCTGGGAACAGGCTGCTCCCATAATTTGATTCTCCAGCTGCATCACATTGGGGCAGATGTATTAATCTGGTGAAGGCATAAAGAAGTGATAAACACACCAGCCAATCAGCTCCAAAATGTAAATTGACACGTAGGAGCCGACTGGCTGGTGCGTTTTTCACCTTGCACTTATCACCGCTTTATCACTTCCTTACGCCATCTCAGACTTACCACATTTGGGGAGATGTATGAAAAATGTCCTAATGGACGTTATGTGCCTAAAGCCGTATAACCACATTATCGTGGTGATACGCCCTGACCCACAGGCACAATGTTTATGTGCGTGCCTGCCAATGTGAGAGGGCGTTCTCAACTGTCCCGTGATATGCCTTCACCCACATTGGCTAGGCTGTTATCAGCAACGCAGTTGTGCGCGCATGCGCCCTTCTCCCCTGCTTCCGCCGCTGGCGGGCCCCGGTGCATGCGCAATTAGGCTGTGTGTTACATCTGAATAATGTCCACATTCAATAAAGTTTTGTTAAAAAAAAATAAGATTTTAAACCTACCGGTAAATCTTTTTCTCCTAGTCCGTAGAGGATGCTGGGGACTCCGTAAGGACCATGGGGTATAGACGGGCTCCGCAGGAGACATGGGCACTATAAAAAACTTTTAGTATGGTGTGCACTGGCTCCTCCCTCTATGCCCCTCCTCCAGACCTCAGTTAGATAACTGTGCCCAGAGGAGATGGACAATATGAGGAAAGGATTTTGTAATCTAAGGGCAAGATTCATACCAGCCCACACCAACCACACCGTATAACCTGGAATATACGCAACCAGTTAACAGTATGAACAAAAACAGCATCAGTCAACGACTGATCTCAACTGTAACATAACCCTTATGTAAGCAACAACTATAAACAAGTCTTGCAGATATAGTCCGCACTGGGACGGGCGCCCAGCATCCTCTACGGACTAGGAGAAAAAGATTTACCGGTAGGTTTAAAATCTTATTTTCTCTTACGTCCTAGAGGATGCTGGGGACTCTGTAAGGACCATGGGGTTTATACCAAAGCTCCAAACCGGGCGGGAGAGTGCGGATGACTCTGCAGCACCGATTGAGCAAACGCGAGGTTCTCATCAGCCAGGGTATCAAACTTGTAGAATTTTGCAAAAGTGTTTGAACCCGACCAAGTAGCCGCTCGGCACAACTGTAATGCCGAGACGCCTCGGGCAGCCGCCCAAGAAGAGCCCGCCTTCCTAGTGGAATGGGCCTTCACTGAAGTTGGTAACGGCAATCCAGCCGTAGAATGAGCCTGCTGAATCGTGTTACAGATCCAGTGAGCAATAGTCTGCTTAGAAGCAGGAGCGCCAATCTTGTTGGCCGCATACAGGACAAACAGAGCCTCTGTTTTCCTAACACTAGCCGTCCCGGCTACATAGATTTTTAAGGCCCTGACTACATCCAGGGACTTGGAGTCCTCCCAGTCACTCGTAGCCACAGGTACCACAATAGGTTGGTTCATATGAAATGAAGAAACCACCTTAGGCACAAACTGAGGACGAGTCCTCAATTCCGCTCTATCCACATGAAAAATCAAGTAGGGGCTCTTGTGAGACAAGGCCGCCAACTCTGACACCCACCTTGCCGATGCCAAGGCTAATAACATTACCACCTTCCAGGTGAGAAATTTTAATTCAACCGTTTGAAGGGGTTCAAACCAGTGTGATTTAAGGAACTGTAACACCACGTTAAGGTCCCATGGTGCCACTGGTGGCACAAAAGGAGGCTGGATGTGCAGCACTCCCTTTACAAAAGTCTGGACTTCTGGGAGAGAAGCCAATTCCTTCTGAAAGAATATAGATAGGGCCGAAATCTGTACCTTAATGGAGCCTAACTTTAGGCCCATATCCACTCCTGTCTATAGGAAGTGGAGAAAATGGCCCAGATGGAAATCTTCCGTAGGAGCATTCTTGGTTTCACACCAAGAAACATACTGCCTCCAGATACGGTGATAATACTTCGCCATTACCTCCTTCCTAGCCTTTATCAGAGTAGGGATAACTTCCTCCGGAATACCTTTCTCAGCTAGGATTCGGTGTTCAACCGCCATGCCGTCAAACGCAACCGCGGTAAGTCTTGGAACATGCAAGGCCCCTGCTGCAACAGGTCTTCCCTGAGAGGAAGAGGCCACGGATCTTCTGTGAGCATCTCCTGAAGATCCGAATACCAGGCCCTTCGAGGCCAATCTGGAACAATGAGTATTGTCTGTATTCTTTTTCGTCTTATGATTCTCAGCACTTTTGAGATGAGAGGCAGAGGAGGGAACACATAGACCGACTGAAACACACATGGTGTCACTAGGGCGTCTACCGCTACTGCCTGAGGGTCCCTTGATCTGGCACAATACCTTCGAAGCTTTTTGTTGAAGCGTGACGCCATCATGTCTATTTGAGGAAGTCCCCAAAGACTTGTTATCTCTGCAAAGACCTCTTGATGAAGTCCCCACTCTCCTGGATGGAGATCGTGTCTGCTGAGGAAGTCTGCTTCCCAGTTGTCCACTCCCGGTATGAAGACTGCTGACAGAACGCTTACTTGATTTTCCGCCCAGCGCAGAATCCTGGTGGCTTCCGCCATTGCCACTCTGCTCCTTGTCCCGCCTTGGCTGTTTACATGAGCCACGGCTGTGACGAAAGTGATTGAAAGATTTACCGGTAGGTCGCGAAGAGGATACTCCGCTTGTCGTAGGCAGTTGTATATGGCCCTCAATTCCAGCACGTTGATGTGTAGACAAGCCTCCTGGCTTTACCATAGACCCTGAAAATTTCTTCCTTTTGTGACTGCTCCCCATCCTCGGAGGCTCGCGTCCGTGGTCACCAGAACCCAGTCTTGAATGCCGAACCTGCGACCCTCTAGAAGGTGAGCACTCTGCTGCCACCACAGGAGAGACACCCTGGCCCTGGGGGACAGGCTTATCTTTTGATGTAGTTGCAGATGGGACCCTGACCACTTGTCCAGAAGGTCCCACTGAAACGTCCTCGCATGGAACCTGCCGAAGGGGATGGCCTCGTAGGCTGCCACCATTTTTCCCAGAACTCGAGTGCATTGATGAACAGACACTCTTTTTGGTTTTAGCAGGTCCCTGACCATGTTCTGGAGATCCTGGGCTTTTTCCATTGGTAGAAAACCCTCTTCTGTTCCGTGTCCAGAATCATGCCTAGGAATGATAGTCGAGTCGTTGGAATCAACTGCGACTTTGGCAGATTGATAATCCAACCATGTTGTTGTAACACTCTCAGGGAGAGCGACACGCTTTTTAGCAATTGATCTCTCGATCTCGCCTTTATCAGGAGATCGTCCAAGTACGGGATAATTGTGACTCCCTGCCTGCGCAGGAGCACCATCATTTCCGCCATCACTTTGGTGAAAATCCTCGGGGCCGTGGAAAGCCCAAACGGCAACGTCTGAAACTGGTAATGACAGTCCTGTACCGCGAACCTCAGGTACTCCTGATGAGGAGGAAATATGGGGACATGAAGGTAGGCATCCTTCACGTCCAGCGATACCATAAAATCCCCTCCTTCCAGACTGGATATCACAGCCCGGAGTGATTCCATCTTGAATTTTAACTTTTTCAAGTACAGGTTCAGGGATTTTAGATTTAAAATGGGTCTGACCGAACCATCCGGCTTCAGGATCACGAACAGGGTTGAATAGTAACCTTTTCCCTGTTGGACCAGGGGAACCTTGACAATCACTTGCTGTTGACACAGCTTTTGAATTGCATCTAATACTACTTCCCTCTCCAGGGAAGAGGCTGGCCAGGCCGACTTGAAAAATCGGCGAGGGGGCACCGTTTCGAACTCCAGTTTGTAACCTTGGGATACAATTTCCAATGCCCAAGGATCCACGTCTGACAGAACCCAGACCTGGCTGAAGAGTCGAAGACGTGCCCCCACCGGCGCCGACTCCCTCACTGGAGCCCCAGCGTCATGCGGTGGATTTAGCAGAAGCCGGGGAGGACTTCTGCTCCTGGGAACTAGCCGAAGCAGGTGTTCTCTTACCTCTACCCTTACCTCTGGCGAGGAAAGAGGAGCCCTGACCTCTTCTGCGACCGAAAGGACTGCATCTGATATTGTGGAGTTTTCTTTTGCTGTGGGGGAACAAAAGGCAAAAATGTAGATTTACCCGCGGTAGCTGTGGAAACCAGGTCCGCGAGACCATCCCCAAACAAAACTTCACCCTTGTAAGGTAAAACCTCCATATGCTTCTTTGAGTCGGCATCACCCGACCATTGGCGGGTCCACAGAGCTCGTCTCGCTGAAACTGCCATGGCGTTGGCTCTGGAACCCAAGCAGCCCCACGTCTCTTTGAGCGTCTCTCTTATAGAAGACTGCGTCTTTAATGTGACCTAAAGTCAGTAAAATGGTATCCTTGTCCAGGGTATCAATGTCAGCTAATAAGGTATCTGTCCACGCTGCCACTGCATTACAAACCCATGCCGATGCTATTGCCGGACTGAGCAAAGCACCCGTATGTGTATAAATAGATTTTAAGGTAGTTTCCAGTCTACGATCCGGCAGGATCCTTGAGGGCTGCGGTGTCTGGAGACGGTAGCGCCACCTTCGTGGACAGGCGCGTTAAAGCCTTGTCCACCCTGGGCAAGGATTCCCACCGTACCCTGTCCTTTGCAGGGAAAGGATACGCCATGAGGATCCTCTTGGGAATGTGCAGTTTTTTGTCTGGAGTTTCCCAAGCTTTTTCAAATAATTTGTTCAGTTCATTAGATGGAGGAAAAGTTACCTCAGGTTTCTTTTCCTTATACATGCGCACCCTCGTGTCAGGGACAGAGGGTTCATCTGTGATATGCAAAATATCTTTTATTGCCACAATCATATAACGAATACTTTTGTCCACCTTTGGGTGTAACCTTGCCTCATCATAGTCGACACTGGATTCAGAATCCGTGTCGGTATCAGTGTCTGCTATTTGGGATAGGGGACGCTTTTGAGACCCTGACGGGCCCTGTGACCAAGTCAAATCCGTGGATTGACTCCCTGCTGTTTTCCTAGACTCAGTTTTGTCCATTCTCTTATGTAATAAGGTCACATTTGCATTTAAAATATTCCACATATCATACCAATCATGAGTCGGCGTTGCCGACGGAGACACCACAATCATCTGCTCCACCTCCTCCTTGGATGAGCCTTCCGCTTCAGACATGCCGACACACGCGTACCGACGCCCCCCACACACACACAGGGATATATCTATAAGGGGACAGTTCCCCAACAAGGCCCTTTGGAGAAACAGAGAGAGAGAGAGTATGCCAGCACACACCCAGCGCCAACTGACACTGGAACCAATTCCCAGATAAAGCGCTTTCATATACACTGCTCAAAAAAATAAAGGGAACACTAAAATAACATCCTAGATCTGAATGAATGAAATATTCTTATCAAATACTTTTTTCTTTACATAGTTGAATGTGCTGACAACAAAATCACACAAAAATTATTAATGGAAATCAAATTTATTAACCCATGGAGGTCTGGATTTGGAGTCACCCTCAAAATTAAAGTGGAAAAACACACTACAGGCTGATCCAACTTTGATGTAATGTCCTTAAAACAAGTCAAAATGAGGCTCAGTAGTGTGTGTGTGGCCTCCACGTGCCTGTATGACCTCCATACAACACCTGGGCATGCTCCTGATGAGGTGGCGGATGGTTTCCTGAGGGATCTCCTCCCAGACCTGGACTAAAGCATCCACCAACTCCTGGACAGTCTGTGGTGCAACGTGGCATTGGTGGATGGAGTGAGACATGATGTCCCAAATGTGGTCAATTGGATTCAGGTCTGGGGAACCAGTCCATAGCATCAATGCCTTCGTCTTGCAGGAACTGCTGACACACTCCAGCCACATGAGGTCTAGCATTGTCTTGCATTAGGAGGAACCCAGGGCCAACCGCACCAGCATATGGTCTCACAAGAGGTCTGAGGATCTCATCTCGGTACCCAATGGCAGTCAGGCTACCTCTGGTGAGCACATGGAGGGCTGTGCGGTACCCCAAAGAAATGCCACCCCACACCATTACTGACCCACTGCCAAACTGGTCATGCTGGAGGATGTTGCAGGCAGCAGAACGTTCTCCTTGGCATCTCCAGACTCTGTCACATGTGCTCAGTGAGAACCTGCTTTCATCTGTGAAGAGCATAGGGAGCCAGTGGTGAATTTGCCAATCTTGGTGTTCTCTGGCAAATGCTAAACGTCCTGCACGGTATTCGGCTGTAAGCACAACCCCCACCTGTGGGCGTCGGGCCCTCATACCACCCTCATGGAGTCTGTTTCTGATCATTTGAGTAGACACATGCACATTTGTGGCTTGCTGGAGGTCATTTTGCAGGGCTCTGGCAGTGCTCCTCCTATTCCTCCTTGCACAAAGGCGGAGGTAGCAGTCCTGCTGCTGGGTTGTTGACCTCCTACGACCTCCTCCACGTCTCCTGGTAGCGCCTCCATGCTCTGGACACTACACTGACAGACACAGCAAACCTTCTTGCCACAGCTCGCATTGATGTGCCATCCTGGATGAGCTGCACTACCTACTTGTGTGGGTTGTAGGGAGGTCATACAGGCACGTGGAGGCCACGCACACTACTGAGCTTCATTTTGACTTGTTTTAAGGACATTACATCAAAGTTGGATCAGCCTGTAATGTGTTTTTCCACTTTAATTTTGAGGGTGACTCCAAATCCAGACCTCCATGGGTTAATAAATGTGATTTCCATTGATAATTTTTATGTGATTTTGTTGTCAGCACATTCAACTATGTAAAGAACAAAGTATTTAATAAGAATATTTCATTCATTCAGATCTAGGATGTGTTATTTTAATGTTCCCTTTATTTTTTTGTGCAGTGTATATTAACTGTGATATACACTCACTGCGCCTACATGTGCTCCCCCCCCCCTCTTTTTCAGCCCTGTATCACTGTTCAGCAGGAGAGAGTCTGAGGAGCCAGCTTCTCGGCAGATCACTGTGGAGAAAATGGCGCTGGTTAGTGCTGAGACCAAGCTCCGCCCCCTCAGCGGCAGGCTTCGGTCCCGCTCAAATGGACAAATAATGGTGGGGAATGTATATATCTACTGCCTCCGCAGCCCATATATTAAAAATGCCAGTCCAGAGGCTTATATTGCTGCCCTGGGCACGCCCCCCCTGCACCCATCAGTGCCTGTCAGTGTGTGTAATGTGTGGGAGCAATGGCGCGCAGCGTTACCGCCTTTGTCTTCTGCCGCCTTTGTAGTCTTCTTTCTTCTTATACTCACCCGGCTTCTATCTTCCGGCTCTGCGAGGAGGACGGCGGCGCGGCTCTGGGACGAACGGCGGGGGGAGTCCTGCGTTCCGATCCCTCTGGAGCTAATGGTGTCCAGTAGCCTAAGAAGCAGAGCCTATCACTTAAGTAGGTCTGCTTCTCTCTCCTCAGTCCCACTATGCAGGGAGCTTGTCGCCAGCAGTGCTCCCTGAAAATAAAAAACCTAACAAAATTCTTTTATCAGAGAAACTCAGTAGAGATCCCCTGTAGTGCACCCAATCTCCTCTGGGCACAGAATCTAACGGAGGTCTCGAGGAGGGGCATAGAGGGAGGAGCCAGTGCACACCCATACTAAAAGTTCTTTATAGTGCCCATGTCTCCTGCAGAGCCCGTCTATACCACATGGTCCTTACGGAGTCTCCAGCATCCTCTAGGACGTAAGAAATAAAATAATAGGATTTTGGTACTTACCAGGTAAATCCTTTTCTTTGAATCCACTAGGGGTCACTGGAGTACTCTTGGGATATGGACGGTGCGTAGCAAGGGAAGGCACATTTAAATATTTAAATGAGCAACCCTCCTCTTCCCTCCTCCATACTCCCAGGATCCTCAGTGTTTTTTACTGAGCCGAATAGGAGCGACAGAGAAGTGAACAAAGGAGAATTACATACAACATTATAAAATAATGGACAACCATAAAGTTGACACATAACGTTACTGACAACTAAACAGTTGACACTATAACCGATAGAACTTGAAAGTTTAAACCAGTCGGTGAGAATGTGTTACCATAAGATCCCCTGAACTTACCACAAACCAGGTAAAACTGCTCTGGGTGGGCATCCAGTGCCCCCTATGGATTCAAAGAAAAAGATTTACCTGGTAAGTACCAAAATCCTATTTTCTTTTTCATCCACTAGGGGTCACTGGAGTACTCTTGGTACATACCAAAGCTTCCCCCGTGGGCGGGAGAGCTGTTTGGCACCTGTAAAACTAGGCGGCCAAAGCTAGAAGCTGATGCCGCAAACGTATCAAACTTGTAAAAGCGCACCAACGTGTGCACTGCTGACCATGTAGCTGCACGGCAAAACTGCGTCGTAGAAGCCCCACGACCAGCTGCCCATGAAATTCCTACAGAACGTGTGGAATGAGCTGTTACTAATGTAGGCGGCTGTAACCTAGCATGAAGGTAAGCCTGACGTATGGTCAGTTTAATCCATCTGGATAAGGTCTGCTTAGAAGCTGGCCAACCCATCTTGGCAGCATCAACGTATCCGTCTTATGAACTGTAAACGTTCGGGATACATAAACGCGTAATGCGCGTACCACAACCAAAGTTCCAGAATTTTCTGTTAACACAGGAACTACTATTGGTTGATTGATGTGAAAAGATGACACTACCTTTGGCAAGAAAGCGGGATTCGTCTGAAGTTCCGCTCTATCATCATGAAACATTAAATACGGTGGCTCGCATGACAAGGCACCCAAAGTTGAAACACGCCTTGCCGAAGCTAAGGCTAGAAGAAAAATGGTTTTCCAAGTGAGAAACTTAATATCCACTTGTTGTAAGGGTTCAAAATATGACGACTGTAAGAAAACTAAAACCAGATTCAAGTCCCCTGGCGCTGTAGGTGGAATGAATGGAGGCTGTACTCAGAGGACACCTTGCAGAAAAGTGTGTATAGACGGCAATAGAGCCAATAGTCTTTGAAAGTAAATTGACAAAGCAGGTTCCTGCACCTTTAGTGTAGATAAACGCAGTCCTCCATCTAACCCCGTCTGTAGAAATAACAAAAGACGGAATAACTTAAAAGATGATGTCGGAAACTTCCGAGCTTCACACCAACCTATATAGGCACGCCCAATTCTGTAATAATGAGCTTCCTAGCTCGTACATGGTTGGTATAACAGTTTTATCTGGAATGCCCTCTCTTCTTAAGAGTGCGGTCTCAATTGCCACCCCGTCAAACGCAGCCGCGCTAACTCGGGGTAAAGGAACGGACCCTGTTGTAACAGGTCCGGACGTAGTAGGAGCGGACAAGAATCGTCTGCGAGTAGTCCGCGGAGATCCGAGAACCAAGCTCTCGGAGACCAATGAGGCGCTACTAGTATGACTGTGGCGGACTTTCTTGTGATCCGTTTTAGCAACAAAGGGAGGAGCGGAAACGGTGGAAATAGATACACGAGGCTGTACGGCCACGCGATTGTGAGAGCATCCGCCGCCACTGCCGTTGGATCTCGCGTTCTGGACACATACTGGGGCGTTTGGTGATTCTGGCGAGATGCCATCAGGTCCACTTGAGGGCAACCCCACCTGTGGGCCAGCATGTGAAACACTTCTGGATTTAATGCCCCTTCCTCTGCATGAAAATCCCGACGGCTGAGATAATCCGCCTCCCAGTTGTCCACTCCCGGAATGAATACTGCCAACAATATCACTTGGTGATGCTCGGACCAAATGAGGATTCGAACTACTTCCCGCATTGCCATGCGGCTTCTCGTTCCTCCTTGTTTGTTAATGTACGCGACCGCCGTCGTGTTGTCTGACTGCACCCGGACAGTCTGAGACCGAAGCATGTGCACTGCTTGCCGTAGCGCATTGTAAATTAGCCGGAGTTCCAGGACATTTATAGACAGCAGTCTTTCATGATCCGCCCAGAGACCCTGGAGCTGACAATTTTGAACTACAGCTCCCCAACCTCTGAGGCTAGAGTCCGTCAATAGAATTATCCAATTCTAGGCGCCGAATCGTTTTCCTGCGGTTCGATTGTGTACTTTGAGCCACCAGAGTAGAGATACTCTGGCGGCAACCTCACCCTGTGGTGAATCTGCAGATGCGAGCCCGACCACTGTGAGAGCACAAAGGACGTGAGTGAAATCTTTCGAACTGAAGCGCTTCGAAAGCCGTCACCATTGTGCCCAAGAGGCGAATGCACAAATGTACCGAGACTGTGCGTGGCTTGAGCACGAATTGTACCAGATGACGAATACTCTGTACTTTCTGTTCTGGTAGGTAATTTCTTTGATCTACCGTATTGAGAATCATTCCTAGGAATTGAAGTCATTGAGACGAATTCAGATGTGATTTCTTGAAGTTGACAATCCCACCGTGCTGAACTAGTACATTGTACGTTAGTAATGTATTTTGAAGGAGTATTTGTTGAACTAGAGCTGTGATGAGAAGGTTATCTAAGCACAGAACCATTATCACCAACCGGGATCTGAAAATAACTTATCACAGACATCACCCCTGTGACAACCCGAGGCGCTGATGAGAAACCAAACAGGAGAGCTTGAATGATGGACTGCCAACGTCTAAGTATGCCAGATGTAGTGGCAAAATTTTGAACGCGTAAGAACGCATCCTTGACTTCAAGGGAGAATATGATTTCAGTGGTTGTAAACCTGCAATCACTGACCGCATGAATTCCACTGATTGAGCCTCTTTCGGTATATAACAGTCGGCCGGCTGCGGTACTACAAAAAAAAATTGTAATAACCTTGAATCTAGGAGAGACTGAATTGCGGTCTACAGAACTGCCTTTGTGTCCTCTGACACAGGCTGGCTAGTTTTGGATCTAGCCTTGACAAACCACAGCAAAGGTGGTAGACAATGGAACTATGTGTGATTGAACACTAATTATGTAACCGCAGATCTGTGGATTTCAGTAATAATGTCGAATGAGACATCAGAAGAATTGCTTGCACAAAAGAAGAAACAAGACAATTAAAAACTTGCCATGCCATTGGCTTGTCAGCAGCCGTTGTGTCTGAACGACGGTTAAACCACCTTCTCGACCACGTGTAGTCGTGTCGTGTGTTGTAGGACAACTGGAAAAGACTGAGGTTTAAAAGATTTGAACCCTGGTGCAGTTTTCCTTGTAAAAACTGGTGTGGCAATGGCTGTAAATAGACTCTCACGCCGGAGCGTGAGAACTGAAACTTCCTAATTTAGGAGTAAATAACACATTTCCGTGTAAGGCCACGCATTGCGTCTGTCAACCACAAAGAGTGATGGTGAACTACGAGAACTAACATGGCTGACAGCTATAGCAGACATGCGTAAATTCTCAGGCGATATACCAATGTGAGTAACAAGCCGTCGACACGGTTCTGAGGCCAGAACTGGCTATTAACTACGTTATTTATGCGACTATAATGTCGGTAACCCCAACTACAGCATAAACATTGCCTTTAGCATAGCTGGAATGTCAACTCCGACAAGTCATTAAGTGTAGGTGCAGGTGGGACCTGGACAGTTTTGACACCAAGAAATGCTGTCATAGACTCTGGTATAGTGAATGGCTTAATAAAAGAATTAGAACAATGAACACACACACACCCCCGCACAGGCGCTCGCTGCGTTCTATCCTATAGGAACGCTTGCATTTGAAATAGGTTCCTTAGTGGCATTAAAAACTCAGAACCTTGCGTCTAGCATTGAATCGTTTTGTACCACACAGCCGATGTTAGCATGCGCCCTCTGATGGGTACTGTTTATTTATTATCTATTATCAGTCATTTATGTAGCGCACACATACTCCGCAGCGCTCTCACAGAGAATACATGACCCTCCAGATGAGCATGTGACTTCGCTATAAACAGTTAGATGTAGCCGGCCAAATAGGATTAGGATATATGTCCGGATGCGGACTGGTATTCCCACTGTGCACGTGGATTCCCTTAGATAAGTAACGTGTACATAAACTTGAAAAGTATTGCTGCACACTTTCTTGTGACAGAAAATTCCTAACACCTCCCCTGCTCCTCTAGTGGGGAAGTGTTGTAGGACCGCAGAAAAATTTCCTGGACAAAGAAACAGGAAATTGAGTTAAAATGGTGTCCAGCCATGTGCTTTCACCATATGTTAAGCATAAGAAAAAATAAACAATAGAAATCAATTTCCAATTTACAGTAATGTTAGTCACAACAGATCAGGCATACATTACATATTACCGCCTATATATGCAAGATATACATATGTAATATACTTATATATGACATACTACAATATCTGTAATAAATCACCATGCATATATTAGATATAACAACATATGCCTGCAATCAGGATCTGGCATACCCTTTCTATGCATATGCCTTGTGCTGTGGGTATAATCATCCCCCCCCCCCCCCCCCCCGTGTCCCGCGATCTCCCCGTGTGCAGCCGTAGTGCTCTCCCACTGCCCTAGCTAGCGGAGGGGAGCCAGAGAGCAGCGGGGGACGGATGCAGAAGCCCAGCGGCCGCAGCCTGTCTGTCCGCGGCTGGGCTGAATAGCGGGCAGCGGGAGCGCACTATGATCAGTGCGCTCCCGCTGAGAACGTGCGGCCTGAGCGTGTCGGGCGGGCAGTGAGGCAGGCATCGGGCGGTCAGCAGGGTTTATGTAGCGGCGGCCAGCGGGGTGTCTGTAGCGGCGGCCAGCGGGGAGCATGGAGCGGGTGGCCAGCGGCGGAAGACCACGCTCCCAGCACCTGCTGCGTGTCTGGGAGCGTGCAGTACTGGGGGAGTGCACTAACCTTGCGGAAGCTGTGGAAGCTAACCGCATGCAGCCTCTCCTTCGTCTTGTGGCAGCAGCGCTGAAAGCGCCTGTTAGAAAAAATGATGACTCCTCTGAAATCTCCTCCACCCAGCGTGTACATGTGGAGGAGATGGCCGCTCAATCCCGGACCCTCACTTCTCTGTAAGTGGGGAAGGGACCGCATGCTGCCTGGCTGACACGGCCGTGCTTCTCCTGCAAGCGCCCACGTGTCAGCAGCGGCTGGAGGCAGTACAATTCCGGACCCACACTTCTTAGTAAGTGGGGAAGGTATTGTCTGTAAAATCAATCAAAAATGAAAGTGTAAAAAGTAAAATCAAAATTGAGCTTTCAGCTCATGATGTGCTTCCCTGAGGCACATAAAAACACTGAGGATCCTGGGAGTATGGAGGAGGGAAGAGGAGGGTTGCTCATTTAAATATTTAAATGTGCCTTCCCTTGCTACGCACCATCCATATCCCAAGAGTACTCCAGTGACCCCTAGTGGATGAAAAAGACATATAGATTAAGCGAGTTGCACACATTTTGCATACATCGCCAGGCCAGGGGGAGATTAACAGGAATATTGCGGTTAAGAGGCGAAGATTGCCCCTGTCCTTCCTCCCTGAAAACAGCAGGGGCACGCGTCGGTACACGCACCCTTTTTTCATTAGAGATCTGCGAAACAGCAGGCTTACCGTGCGCTGTGGCTGATTAAAACCACAGCACACTTTCATACCTCTCCTCGTAATTTGGTATTATGGGCTTGCCCTAGTGTGGTGCAGTGATTGGTTTTGCAGACTTTAAATGTGTTTTAGCTCTGAGGTTCTGGACCAGTTATAGTCAGTCACTCAGCCAGTTTGCATGTCGCAGTTTTGAGTTCCTGTATGCTTTGTTCTGTTCCGGAGTTCTTGTTGTAGCCAGAATCCTGCACCTCATCTTCATCACGCTTCAGAGACTGTTGCCCTAGTGAAGTAACCTGCTTGTGTTCCTTCATTTTTGCATCCTCAGTTCTCATGTATGCCTCGGTTTGAATTCTGCCACAAAACAGTTTTATTTTTTAATAAGCATTCTGTTCTCTGTCATCTCTTTAACTCCAGCATAAATCCGTTTAAGCATTGTAACAAGTGTGCAATAAGTTTCTGTATGCACAAAAAACATTATATATTAACAAACAAGGTGAACACTACCTTTTTTTCAAAGTATTTACCAGAGAAGCCCATGCAAAAACAAGATTTTAAACCTACCGGTAAATCTATTTCTCCTAGTCCGTAGAGGATGCTGGGGACTCCGTAAGGACCATGGGGTATAGACGGGCTCCGCAGGAAATAGGGCACCTAAAAAGAACTTTGACTATGGGTGTGCACTGGCTCCTCCCTCTATGCCCCTCCTCCAGACCTCAGTTAGATAACTGTGCCCAGAGGAGATGGACAATACAAGGCAAGATTTAGCAATCCAAGGGCAAGATTCAATACCATGTAACCTGGAACATACATAACCAGTTAACAGTATGAACAAAACAACAGTAACGGTCCAAGACCGATGTCAATTGTAACATAACCCTTATGTAAGCAACAACTATATACAAGTCTTGCAGAGTTTCCACACTGGGACGGGCGCCCAGCATCCTCTACGGACTAGGAGAAATAGATTTACCGGTAGGTTTAAAATCTTATTTTCTCTTACGTCCTAGAGGATGCTGGGGACTCCGTAAGGACCATGGGGTTTACACCAAAGCATCCAATCGGGCGGGAGAGTACGTATGACTCTGCAGCACCGACTGAGCAAACGCTAGGTCCTCAGCAGCCAGGGTATCAAACTTGTAGAATTTAGCACAAGTGTTTGACCCCGACCAAGTCGCCGCTCGGCAAAGTTGTAATGCCGAGACGCCTCGGGCAGCCGCCCAAGAAGAGCCCACCTTCCTAGTGGAATGGGCCTTAACCGAATTTGGTACCGGAAATCCAGCCGTAGAGTGAGCCTGCTGAATCGTATTACAGATCCAGTGAGCAATAGTCTGCTTCGAAGCAGGTGCGCCAATCTTATTGGCCGCATACAGGACAAACAGAGCCTCTGTTTTCCTAATTCTAGCCGTCCTGGCTACATAAATTTTTAAGGCCCTGACTACGTCCAGGGATCTGGAATCCTCCAGGTCACTTGTAGCCACAAACACAATAGGTTGATTCATTTGGAACGAAGAAACCACTTTAGGCAAAAATTGCGGACGTATCCTCAATTCAGCTCGATCCACATGAAAAATCAAGTAGGGGCTCTTGTGTGACAAAGACGCCAATTCTGACACTCGCCTTGCTGATGCTAAGGCCAACAACATGACCACCTTCCAGGTAAGAAATTTCAACTCAACCTTGTTAAGCGGTTGAAACCAGTGTGATTTTAGGAACTGCAACACCACATTCAGGTCCCATGGTGCCACTGGAGGCACAAAAGGGGGCTGGATGTGCAGCACTCCCTTTACAAACGTATGGACTTCTGGAAGAGAAGCCAATTCCTTCTGAAAGAAAATGGAGGGGGCCAAAATCTGTACCTTAACCGAGCCTAATTTCAGGCCCATATCCACTCCTGTCTGTAGGAAGTGGAGAAGTTGACCCAGATGAAAATCTTCCGTAGTTGCATTCTTGGTCTCACACAACGACACATACTTTCGCCAGATACGGTGATAATGTTTTACCGTCACCTCCTTCCTAGCCTTTATTAAAGTAGGCATGACCTCTTCCAGAATCCCCTTTTTAGTTAGGATTCGGCATTCAACCGCCATGCCGTCAAACGTAACCACGGTAAGTCTTGAAATACACAAGGCCCCTGCTGCAACAGGTTTTCCCTCAGAGGAAGAGGCCAGGGATCTCCTGTGAGCATCTCTTGTAGATCCGAGTACCAGGCCCTTCGAGGCCAGTCTGGGACGAGTATAGTCTGTACTCTTCTTCGTCTTATGATCCTCAACACTTTCGTGATGAGAGGAAGAGGAGGAAACACGTAGACCGATTCAAACACCCACGGTGTTACCAGTGCGTCTACTGCTACTGCCTGAGGGTCCCGAGACCTGGCGCAATACCTCCGAAGTTTTTTGTTGAGGTGTGACGCCATCATGTCTATTTGAGAAGTTCCCCAAAGACGTGTTACGTCTGCAAAGACTTCTTGATGAAGTCCCCATTCTCCTGGATGGAGATCGTGTCTGCTGAGGAAGTCTGCTTCCCAGTTGTCCACTCCCGGAATGAAGACAGCCGACAGAGCGCTTAAATGATTTTCCGCCCAGCGAAGGATCCTTGTGGCTTCCGCCATCGCGACTCTGCTTCTTGTCCCGCCTTGGCGGTTCACATGAGCCACTGCTGTGACATTGTCCGATTGAATCAGAACCGGTAGGTTTAGAAGAAAACTCTCCGCTTGTCGAAAGGCCGTTGTAAATGGCCCTGAGTTCCAACACATTGATGTGTAGACAGGACTCCTGGTCTGACCAAAGACCCTGAAAAGTCTTTCCCTGTGTGACCGCTCCCCATCCTCAGAGGCTCGCGTCCGTGGTAACCAGGATCCAATCCTGAATTCCGAACCTGCGACCCTCCAGGTGGTGAGCACTTTGCAACCACCACAGGAGGGACACTCTTGTCCCTGGGGACAGCGTTATTTTCCGATGTAAGTGCAGATGGGACCCGGACCACTTGTCCAGAAGGTCCCATTGGAAAGTCCTTGCATGGAACCTTCCGAAGGGAATGGCCTCGTAGGCTGCCACCATTTTCCCCAGAACTCGAGTGCATTGGTGAACTGACACCCTTTTCGGTTTTAGCAGGTCTCTGACCATGTTCTGGATGTCTTGGGCTCTCTCTATTGGGAGGAAGACCTTCATTTGTTCCGTATCCAGTATCATACCTAGGAACGGTAGTCGAGTTGGCGGAATCAACTGTGACTTCGGTAGATTTAGAATCCAACTGTGTTGCTGGAGCACTCTCAGAGAGAGCGCCACACTGCTCAGCAATTTGTCCCTTGATCTCGCTTTTATCAGGAGATCGTCCAAGTATGGGATAATTGTGACTCCATGCTTGCGCAGGACCACCATCATCTTGGTGAAAATCCTCGGGGCCGTGGAGAGTCCAAACGGCAACATCTGAAATTGGTAATCACAATCCTGTACAGCGAATCTCAGGTACTC
The DNA here is from genome assembly GCF_028390025.1 of Pseudophryne corroboree. NCBI lineage: Eukaryota > Metazoa > Chordata > Amphibia > Anura > Myobatrachidae > Pseudophryne > Pseudophryne corroboree. The sequence goes on from NC_086445.1 coordinate 716,196,876, forward strand.
CTGATGGGGGGCATATATGGGGACATGAAGGTACGCATCCTTTATGTCCAGAGACACCATAAACTCCCCCTCCTCCATGTTAGCTATTATCGCTCTGAGAGATTCCATTTTGAATTTGAATCTTTTTATGTACAGGTTTAGGGATTTCAGATTCAAAATAGGTCTGACCGAACCGTCCGGTTTCGGGACCACAAATAGGGTTGAATAGTAACCTCTTCCCTGCTGGTGCAGGGGAACCTCGATTATCACTTGCTGTATACACAGCGTTTGAATTGCAGCTAACACTACATCCCTTTCCGATGTGGAAGCTGGTAGGGCCGATTTGAAAAATCGGCGCGGGGGCACCTCCTCGAATTCCAATTTGTACCCTGGGAAACTATTTCCACCACCCAGGGATTCAGGTCCGAACTGACCCAGGCCTGACTGAAAAGTCGAAGACGTGCCCCCACCGGTGCGGACTCCCTCAGGGAGCCCCAGCGTCACGCTGTGGGTTTTGGAGCAGCCGGGGAGGACTTTTGTTCCTGGGCACCTGTCGAAGCAGGTGCTCTCTTGCCTCTGCCCTTACTTCTGGCGAGGAAAGAGGATCCCCGACCTCTTTTGGACTTGTGCGACCGAAAGGACTGCATCTGATAGGGTGTTGCTTTCTTTTGCTGTTGGGGAATATATGGTAAAAAATTTGATTTACCTGCAGTAGCTGTGGAAACCAGGTCCGTCAGACCATCCCCAAACAATACATCCCCCTTATAGGGTAGTACTTCCACATGTTTCTTGGAATCCGCATTACCCGTCCATTGGCGAGTCCATAAGGATCTTCTCGCTGAGATAGACATGGCATTGGCCCTAGAAGCTAGCAATCCAATGTCCCTTTGAGCATCCCTCATAAATAAGACTGCGTCTTTAATATGGCTAGAGATAGGAATATAGTATCCTTATCCATAGTATCAAATTGATCTGTCAGCTCATCTGTCCAAGCTGCAATTGCGCTACACACCCATGCCGACGCAATTGTCGGTCTTAGCACAGCACCCGTATGAGAATAAATACACTTTAAGGTAGTTTCTTGCCTGCGATCTGCAGGGTCCTTAAGGGCCGCTGTGTCAGGAGACGGTAGCGCCACTTTCTTTGACAAGCGCGTCAGGCCTTGTCCACAGTGGGGGGTGATTCCCAAATCTCCCTGTCCTGCTTAGGGAAAGGGTATGCCATATAAATTCTTTTGGGGATCTGCGGTCTCTTATCCGGAGTCTCCCAAGCTTTTCCATATGTTTCTTTTCCTTAAACATGTGTACCCTTGTGTCGGGGACCAAGGGTTCATCCACAATATGCAACACATCCCTTATTGCCACAATCATACACTGAATGGTTTTAGTCACCCTAGGGTGCAATTTTACTTCGTCATAGTCGACACTGGAATCAGAATCCGTGTCGGTAGTAGTGTCTTGTGTTAAGGGACGCTTTTGAGACCCCGACGGGCCCTGTGAGTCGGTCCAATCTGAGGATGGACCCCCTGATGTCCCCCCTAAACCAGCCTTATCAAGCCTTTTATGTAAAGATGCCACACTTGCATTCAACATATGCCACATGTCCATCCAATCTGGAGTCGGCACAACCGACGGGGACACACCACTCATTTGCTCCACCTCCTCCTACACTGACGAAGCCGCTGAAACGGACCCGGAGGCGGAGAAATGCGTTTGTGGGCATACCAGGAGTTGTGAGTCAGGAGAGTACTCTCCATTACCTGCTAGTCATTTGTGTGGCTCATAAACCCTCATTACCGGCTGGTGAACTGCTTTCTCCCAACCCCAGTGCACAGGGGAAGGAGAGTATATATACTTTTTAATCAGGCTGGCAATTATAACAGCCATCAAGGATAAAGTTGCAAGTGAGTGCTTCTGCTAAATGCACTCTAGTCCTTGTGGAAACGGATCACAGCATAATGATTCACCTGATTATATGTGCCTCACCTAATCAATTAAACTAATCGTGTGAGAAGTGGATGGTTAGAGGTTGTGGCGAAATAGAGAGCATTTGCTTATTATATTTCTTTCTGGACTGAATCTAACACTTCTGACTAACCGTGACTTATATCTCCCACAAAAAGGAAAAAGTGGTTGGAGGTTTTGGTTCCGTATGAAAATTAGTAACATTCTTGCACGTTGCCTCTAAACTAACAAATATATGCATAAGGGACTTGCTGGGTACAAATTAACCCATTGTGCAGCTGGAACTGGAAACATACTAACCCATTCTTCAGTCTTTTTATGGAATGCATGCATGCCTAACCTACTAAATTATTGATTACTCTATTGTGAAATCGATCTGAATTTTCTTCAATATATAAGAAAATATATCCAGTGTAAGCAATAATAGATTCATTAATTAAGGGTGATATAGAAATATTTTATTGTGTGATCTAGGAATCCTGTATTAATTGTTCTATAAGTTTTATACTGGCCGGTATATGCTTGTATTTATAGCATTGTGTTTTTATATATATCAGTAAAGTACATATTTTTACCAAAGTGAACAGCGCTTTCTCATTTTTTGCTTGCTGTATTCTGTTGTGGAGGGGTTAGGATCATCCCTCAGAGTGTAGCTGCTTTTCACTTTGGGTGTGACAGCGCCAGGTGCAAATTTGTATTTTAGTCCTCCTTGGAGAAGCCTTCCGCCTCAGACATGTCGACACACATGTACCGACACCCCACACACACAGGGATTAACCTATAAGGGGACAAAAATTTCCTCATGCAGCTTCTGTGGAGAAAACGGCGCTGGTTAGTGCTGAGGATCAAGCCCCGCCCACCCGACGGCGGGCTTCGGTCCCAGTGATTTTTCAATAAAATGGCGGGAGATTATAGATTTACTGCCTCCGCAGTGTAATCCAACTGTATTTGTGCCAAAATGTGAGGTTTATTGCTGTCCAGGGCGCCCCCCCTGCGCCCTGCACCCTTTAGTGCTGCTCTGTGTGTGTGTGACTGGGAGCAATGGCGCGCAGCTTACCGCTGCGCTCCTTACCTCATGAAGATCTGATGTCTTTTGCCTTCTCTATCCGGCTTCTATCTTCAGCATCTGTGAGGAGGACAGCGGCGCGGCTCCGGGACGAACCCCAGGTGAGACCCGTGTTCCGACTCCCTCTGGAGCTAATGGTGTCCAGTAGCCTTAGAAGCAGTGCCCAACTTGACAAGCCAGCTCTGCTTCTCTCTCCTCGGTCCCACGATGCAGGGAGCCTGTTGCCAACAGGACTCACTGAAAATAAAAAACCTAACAAAATTCTTTTTCCACAGAAAACTCTGGAGAGCTCTCTGCAGTGCACCCATTCTCCTCTGGGCACAAGATCTAACTGAGGTCTGGAGGAGGGGCATAGAGGGAGGAGCCAGTGCACACCCATAGTCAAAGTTCTTTTTAGGTGCCCTATCTCCTGCGGAGCCCGTCTATACCCCATGGTCCTTACGGAGTCCCCAGCATCTTCTAGGACGTAAGAGAAAGTTGCATATGCTCAAACCACTTGGTGAAGCAGCTAGACCAGCCTGAAGCAGGAATGCTGAGCGAAGGTCTCCACTGCAGCTTCTGGTCAGTCAAAACGAATCTCACACAAAGTGATTTGTGGGAACACAAAAGTCACAGTGGGCCAGGTCTGGACTGTAGGGTGGATTACCAAGCATCTGGACGCGTTCATGAGCCAGAAAACATGTGGGCAGGTGCATTGTTGTGGTGACGAAGGGCACCGCAAGTGCAAGTTCTTGGAAGGCGCCTGGAAAAGGTTTCCAACACTTGCTGCAGGCATTAGTTGGTGTACCAATCCCAAGTGACTGTGCGCTGCTGCACAAGTGGTAATGTAGCCAAAAATCAGCCACCATCTGCTTGGCCAGACTGCACTCACGTCAGAACTTCTGTAGTGGCACACCTCAGACTTGGATCCACTGGGCTGACTGTTTGGACTTTAGGTCGAAATAGTAGATCAAGGATTCATCGCCACTGAGCATCTCCCAGGTAAGAGTTTGAGTGACCCCTATCAAACCTGGCCAGCATGTTGCGGTACAAAGTCATACAATCCTCCTTCTGCCCAGGCCAAGCTTTCCATGGAATTTCAAGCATATGCCCATCTCCTTCTCTCACTGGGCCATTTCAACTATGGGCCACAGAAGCAAAGTTGTCCTTGGTGATGGTGGACACAGGCTGGCCGCAATGCTCCTCATTCATTTTCCTGGGACCATCTCTGCCACAGAACTCCTTTCGAGTCAGGCGATTGTGTTTGTGTTTTTGCTAAATTATCCTAACAATAAAATATATCCACTTGCCACCACCAAAGGTTCGGGGGCTCCTCCCACATCTTTTAGTTACTCTTAAGGTGTGTACACACAGTGAGATTCTATCTTGAATTTTGACTCTGAACTCCCCAGAGCCTGAACCACTGATTTTCACTATGTGAGAGTTTAACTAAGTGCCAATTTTGACTATACTTTGTACCAGATAGTGCACTATATAGTCAAGATGGACTTGCCGCAGTGTATCTTTCCTTGTGATACAGACCCCGCGGGAATGCACATCGGTATCACAAGCTGCCTAACACCTTGAGATTTGCACTAACTTTCCTTACGATTTTGAATAGATCTTAAAAATAGCAAAATAAATCTCACTCAGTATACACTTTAAAAATCAGTAGCATGCACCTCTCAAGGCCATAGGTCAGTGGTTCCCAAACTTTTTTGAATCACGGCTCCCTAGAATATCAGAATTTTTTTCACGGCACCCCTAGGACAAATATTTCTTATTGAGAAATTTAGAAAGAAATATTACATTAAGTAGATCACGTTTATATGTCATCCTTAGGGTCAGTTGTGTGGTGAGGGACAAGATTTGCTTCTGTTTGGCCACATATTTTATGATTGGCAGCCACCAGCACTGGTTTTGCCTATTATATTGACCATGAATAATTTGAATTGGTCCTGGACCACCAACCCAGGGCACCCCTGCAAGTGTCCCGAGGCACCCCAGGGAGCCACGGCACACAGTTTGGGAACCTCTGCCATAGGTTGAGAACACAGAATATCAGAAAGAAGTTTTAATTTCATAACTCCAGTAACAAAAAGACAAATTATAAGAGGTATGGGGCACCCTAAACGTGTGGTTGTTCCCAAAGAGTGCCCACTGGATTTAGTCATATTTATCGGAGCAGCCAATTCTCATTACACACCTACCCATGCGGATTTTAACCCTTCCAAAACCAGAATTGTTTGTACTTGGGTATTTTGTGCTTCCTGGTTAAATGAGTAGGGGTTATTTAATTATCTACTTTAGTCTGCTGGAAGCCTTAAGCTGGATACACACTTGTTCGATACCCGGCTGATAAGGTAGGACACTACCGATCAATTGGGCTGTGTGTGAATCCAGCTGTGACCTCCTGTGATGGGGGTTGCAGCTGCTCTATGGGGATCAGGAGGTTGCATGTACAGCACATAAGATGTGACCTCCCGGTCCAGACCGTTGTAAGCAGTTTATCAGTGTTACATACACACCTATACAATCAATGGCAGTTCATCCGATATCGGGAGAATGGGCCGGCGATTGTTTAGGTGTGTACCCAGCTTAAAGGGTCTGTAATGTTATGGCTTTGGTCTGGAAATAGATTAGACACTTCTTAGAGCGTCTTCAGCCTGTAGGCATGACCCCCTGCAGTTTATAGTAAACAGACCTGTTCACAAACAGATGCATGCCTGGTGGTTGCATCTGGCCAGTTAATTACAGACTGGCCATTTGTCAGATAGTATGACACAGACATTCTTCCTACACAGAATATACCCGAGAAGATGGTACACAAATTGGCATTTTCGTAACTGTTCGTACATAAAACCTCAGAATATACCTTGATGCAACTTAAAGATCACCACATTATTGGTATCAGGATGGATCATGACAGTCTCAAGCAACAAAATTCTGCAAAGCACTCAAACAGTACTTCCTCCCCAAAAGCAGCTCGCAGTATGTCAAAACTCTACTGCATACCACTCTTAGTCATAGAAGATCATGGCTCTCCTGTGGTCTGTTAAGCTCCATAACGAGTTTGTGAAGTAAACAGGCTGACTTCAGTGTGCAGTGCTGCTTACATATAATTCTGTGCCTTGACATTTCACAAGAACTTTGGTCAGAGATTACGGTTGACCAGTCAGATTGTGTTCTCTGCCTAAATACTGCATATCCAGAAATTCATTGCACTCCTTGTATGATAATTTGATTCAACCCAAATAAGAGACTTCTTCTGCATGTTACAAGCAGGATATATATCTGAAGGCCATGATAGCCTCCAAATATTCTTTGTAATCCTACAGTACATATTAGGGCTCAATAAGCAGCAAAACAAGACTGTCACTTAGCGGTTTGAACACAGGACACAGTAGTGGAAATTTATTTTTTGTGTCATCAATACAAAAATGAACAGCTACTGAACAACTCTAGAAAATTGTCCTAAGTGCATTACACTACGTAAAAATTAAGTACTGCACATCCACAAACGTAACCGACAAAACGGTGCAGAAATCCGTAACAGTTGGAATAATGTCTGGGGTTAAAGCCCAACAAATACAAACTAAAACTACATGTGGAGATATCAGTCTTCCAAAGTGGCACACAAAACTCTGGAGGTACAGTGCTAATGGCTACACTTAAGTATCCTACCCGGAGGTCAATCTAAGCCAGTACACTGCATTATTCTTCAGTCAAACCATAATCATTACATGATCTCTACTGGCTCAGATATTAATCCTGAGTCTCAGCAGGGGTTTTAGTATTGTTCTCCATAGGAAGGATGTGATGAAGAACTTTGTGGTCCCAGCCAACAGTGGTGAAGTGTGAATGATCAAGGGGAGACCAAGCCACGCTTGTTATAAAATCCTGATGAGAATGATCCTTGAAACTGTAAAGGAGAGAGAAAAAAAAAAAGTTCTGAAGTTGTGTGGATGCTGATACAATCGTTAAGATAATGTAGAAGGTTTTTATAAGTTTACGTAAAACATTCTTGTATAAGAGATATTTTTTTTAAATAAACGAAAAATAAAAAATCAAAATAAAAAAATAAAAATTGGACTGCACCAAAATTGCAGGAGCAGAACATGCCCATATTTCTGGTCTCCTTTATTTAGGTGCATTGGTGTAAATCACAAAAGTTTTGATTGCATTGGTACTGATGTTTCCTCATACAACTAGCCTCAATATGCCATGCGTTGAGAGATGCCTGGCGGGAGTGAGCCAACAGGCCTCATGCAACTGCTTGCTGGCTCAAAAAATCCATCTTATGCCGGGTACACACCTATAGATTTATCTGCAGATCAATTGATCTGCAGATATATCTATGGACGGATCAGATAGTGTGCTGTCCCATACACACCGCCCGATCATTCGGGGACAGACGTCATGAACTAGGTGGGCATTTACACACGCCCGCCCAGTTCAACTGTCAGTCACCGCCGGCTCCTGCAGCTTGTGTACGGGTGATCAGCTGACCGCCCGTACACACAACCCGAAGTGGCAATATATCTAACGATATTTTGGCTGTCGGCTGTGCAACAGGGCCGACCCTATATGTCTGAACAACGGAGTTCACAGGCATTATCCCTGGTACACATTGGGTCGAAGGACCCGCGATATATCGGCCGTTCAAGAGAACAGGCGATATATCGGCCAGTGTGTACGCACCTTTAGTCACAATGGGATGTAGCTAGAACGCGTGTGAAGACTGTTCTGATTAATTTAATATGCAACACTTGTATATTGTGCGTTTAACAGAGTCTGTATATGCAGTACAATAGAACTTGGAGTAAAAAAAAAAAACACAAAAAACAAAACCCCACTTTGAATGCAGATTCAGAGACTCAGGTCGCACACTGTTATACAAGTGTCGCATATCAAACTAGTCAGTTTTCTGGTGCGTCCTACTCGCATTGTGAAAAGAAATGTGAAAAAGAATAATGACACTAGCATTCTCACAATACTTGGCACACTAAAATAAATAAATAAATAAAAACAAAAAAACAACAACAACACAGTTCTGCGCCAGTAGCACAGTAGTTAAAATAAGAATTTACTTACCGATAATTCTATTTCTCGTAGTCCGTAGTGGATGCTGGGGACTCCGTCAGGACCATGGGGAATAGCGGCTCCGCAGGAGACAGGGCACAAAAATAAAGCTTTAGGATCAGGTGGTGTGTACTGGCTCCTCCCCCTATGACCCTCCTCCAAGCCTCAGTTAGGATACTGTGCCCGGACGAGCGTACACAATAAGGAAGGATATTGAACCCCGGGTAAGACTCATACCAGCCACACCAATCACACCGTATAACTTGTGATCTGAACCCAGTTAACAGTATGACAAACGCAGGAGCCTCTGAACAGACAGCTCACAACAAATAACAACCCGATTTTTTTGTAACAATAACTATGTACAAGTATTGCAGACAATCCGCACTTGGGATGGGCGCCCAGCATCCACTACGGACTACGAGAAATAGAATTATCGGTAAGTAAATTCTTATTTTCTCTAACGTCCTAAGTGGATGCTGGGGACTCCGTTAGGACCATGGGGATTATACCAAAGCTCCCAAACGGGCGGGAGAGTGCGGATGACTCTGCAGCACCGAATGAGAGAACTCAAGGTCCTCCTCAGCCAGGGTATCAAATTTGTAGAATTTTGCAAACGTATTTGTCCCTGACCAAGTAGCAGCTCGGCAGAGTTGTAATGCCGAGACTCCCCGGGCAGCCGCCCAGGATGAGCCCACTTTCCTTGTGGAATGGGCCTTGACAGATTTAGGTTGTGGCAAGCCTGCCACAGAATGTGCAAGTTGAATTGTGCTACAAATCCAACGAGCAATCGTCTGCTTAGAAGCAGGAGCACCCATCTTGTTGGGTGCATACAATATAAGCAGTGAGTCAGACTTTCTGACTCCCGCCGTTCTTGAAATATATATTTTCAATGCCCGGACCACGTCCAACAACTTGGAATCCTCCAACTCGTTAGTAGCCGCAGGCACCACAATAGGCTGGTTCAGGTGAAACGCTGACACCACCTTAGGCAGAAAATGAGGACGCGTCCGCAGTTCTGCCCTGTCCGTATGGAAAATCAGATATGGGCTCTTATATGATAAAGCCGCCAATTCTGATACTCTCCTGGCTGAAGCTAGGGCCAGTAGCATGGTTACTTTCCATGTGAGATACTTCAGCTCCACCGATTTGAGCGGCTCAAACCAATGGGATTTTAGAAAATCCAAGACTACATTAAGATCCCACGGTGCCACTGGGGGCACAACCGGGGGCTGTATATGTAGTACTCCTTTTACAAAAGTCTGGACTTCAGGAACTGAAGCCAATTCTTTCTGGAAGAAAATCGACAGGGCCGAAATTTGAACCTTAATGGACCCCAATTTGAGGCCCATAGACAATCCTGTTTGCAGGAAATGTAGGAATCGACCCAGTTGAAATTCCTCCGTGGGGCCTTCCTGGCCTCACACCACGCAACATATTTCCTCCAAATGCGGTGATAATGTTGTGCAGTCACCTCCTTCCTGGCCTTTACCAGTGTAGGAATGACCTCTTCCGGAATGCCTTTTTCCTTTAGAATTCGGCGTTCAACCGCCATGCCGTCAAACGCAGCCGCGGTAAGTCTTGGAATAGACACGGTCCCTGCTGAAGCAGGTCCCGTCTTAGAGGTAGAGGCCACGGATCCTCCGTGAGCATCTCTTGAAGTTCCGGGTACCAAGTTCTTCTTGGCCAATCCGGAGCCACTAGTATCGTTCTTACTCCCTTTTGCCGTATAATTCTCAGTACTTTTGGTATGAGAGGCAGAGGAGGGAACACATACACTGACTGGAACACCCACGGTGTTACCAGAGCGTCCACAGCTATTGCCTGAGGATCTCTTGACCTGGCGCAATACCGGTCCAGTTTTTTGTTGAGGCGGGACGCCATCATATCCACCATTGGTTTTTCCCAACGGTTCACAATCATGTGGAAGACTTCTGGATGAAGTCCCCACTCTCCCGGGTGTAAATCGTGTCTGCTGAGGAAGTCTGCTTCCCAGTTGTCCACTCCCGGAATGAATACTGCTGACAGTGCTATCACATGATCTTCCGCCCAGCGAAGAATCCTTGCAGCTTCTGCCATTGCTGTCCTGCTTCTTGTGCCGCCCTGTCTGTTTACGTGGGCGACTGCCGTGATGTTGTCCGACTGGATCAACACCGGCTGACCCTGAAGCAGGGGTTTTGCCAGACTTAGAGCATTGTAAATCGCTCTTAGCTCCAGTATATTTATGTGAAGAGACATCTCCAGGCTTGACCATACTCCCTGGAAGTTTTTTCCTTGTGTGACCGCTCCCCAGCCTCTCAGACTGGCATCCGTGGTCACCAGGACCCAGTCCTGTATGCCGAAATCTGCGGCCCTCTAACAGATGAGCACTCTGCAACCACCACAGAAGAGACACCCTTGTCCGTGGCGATAAAGTTATCCGCTGATGCATCTGCAGATGCGATCCGGACCATTTGTCCAGCAGATCCCACTGAAAAGTTCGTGCGTGGAATCTGCCGAATGGAATCGCTTCGTAAGAAGCCACCATCTTTCCCAGGACTCTTGTGCATTGATGCACAGACACTGTCCCTGGTTTTAGGAGGTTCCTGACAAGTTCGGATAACTCCCTGGCTTTCTCCTCCGGAAGAAACACCTTTTTCTGAACCGTGTCCAGAATCATTCCCAGGAATAGCAGACGTGTCGTCGGGGTCAACAGATTTTGGAAAATTCAGAATCCACCCGTGTTGTTGCAGCACTAGTTGGGTTAGTGCTACTCCATCTTCCAGCTGTTCTCTGGATCTTGCCCTTATCAGGAGATCGTCCAAGTAAGGGATAATTAATACGCCTCTTCTTCGTAGAAGGATCATCATTTCGGCCATTACCTTGGTAAAGACCCGAGGTGCCGTGGACAATCCAAACGGCAGCGTCTGAAACTGATAATGACAGTTTTGCACCACGAACCTGAGGTACCCTTGATGTGAAGGGCAAATTGGGACATGCAGGTAAGCGTCCTTTATGTCCAGGGACACCATAAAGTCCCCTTCTTCCAGATTCGCTATCACTGCTCTGAGTGACTCCATCTTGAACTTGAATTTTTGTATGTACAGGTTCAAAGATTTGAGATTTAGAATAGGTCTTACCGAGCCGTCCGGCTTCGGTACCACAAATAGCGTGGAGTAATACCCCTTTCCCTGTTGTAGGAGGGGTACCTTGACTATCACCTGCTGAGCAAACAGCTTGTGAATGGCTTCCAATACCGTCGCCCTGTCTGAGGGAGACGTTGGCAAAGCAGACTTTAGGAACCGGCGAGGGGGAGACTTCTCGAATTCCAACCTGTAACCCTGAGATACTACCTGCAGAATCCAGGGGTCCACCTGTGAGCAAGCCCACTGTGCGCTGAAATTCTTGAGTCGACCCCCCACCGTTCCTGAGTCCGCTTGTAAGGCCCCAGCGTCATGCTGAGGGCTTTGCAGAACCCTGGGAGGGCTTCTGTTCCTGGGCAGGGGCTGCTTGCTGCCCTCTCTTACCCCTTCCTCTGCCCCGAGGCAGATATGACTGTCCTTTTGTCCGCTTGTTCTTATAGGAACGAAAGGACTGCGGCTGAAAAGACGGTGTCTTTTTCTGTTGGGAGGGGGTCTGAGGTAAAAAAGTGGATTTTCCGGCAGTTGCCGTAGCCACCAGATCCGATAGACCGACGCCAAATAATTCCTCCCCTTTATACGGCAATACTTCCATATGTCGTTTGGAATCCGCATCACCTGACCACTGTCGCGTCCATAAGCTCCTTCTGGCAGATATGGACATCGCATTTACTCTCGATGCCAGAGTGCAAATATCTCTCTGCGCATCTCGCATATAAAGGAAAGCATCCTTTAATTGCTCTATAGTCAATAAAATACTGTCCCTATCCAGGGTATCAATATTTTCAGTCAGGGAATCCAACCAGACGACCCCAGCACTGCACATCCAGGCTGAGGCGATGGCTGGTCGCAGTATAACACCAGTATGTGTGTATATACTTTTTAAGGTAGTTTCCAGCCTCCTATCTGCTGGATCCTTGAGGGCGGCCGTATCAGGAGACGGTAACGCCACTTGTTTTGATAAGCGTGTGAGCGCCTTATCCACCCTAGGGGGTGTTTCCCAGCGCGCCCTAACCTCTGGCGGGAAAGGGTATAATGCTAATAACTTTTTTGAAATTAGCATTTTTCTATCTGGGTTAACCCACGCTTCATCACATACATCATTTAATTCCTCTGATTCAGGAAAAACTACAGGTAGTTTTTTCACCCCCCACATAATACCCCTTTTTGTGGTACTTGTAGTATCAGAGATATGCAAAGCCTCCTTCATTGCCGTGATCATATAACGTGTGGCCCTACTTGAAAATACGTTTGTTTCATCACCGTCGACACTAGATTCAGTGTCTGTGTCTGAGTCTGTGTCGACCGACTGAGGTAAAGGGCGCTTTACAGCCCCTGACGGTGTCTGAGACGCCTGGGCAGGTACTAACTGGTTTGCCAGCCGTCTCATGTCGTCAACTGATTTTTGTAATGTGCTGACATTATCACGTAATTCCATAAACAAAGCCATCCATTCCGGTGTCGACTCCCTGGGGGGTGACATCACCATTATCGGCAATTGCTCTGCCTCCACGCCAACATCGTCCTCATACATGTCGACACACACGTACCGACACACAGCAGACACACAGGGAATGCTCTTATCGAAGACAGGACCCCACTAGCCCTTTGGGGAGACAGAGGGAGAGTTTGCCAGCACACACCCAAGCGCTATAATATATATGGGAACAACCCTATATAAGTGTTGATCCTTATAGCCGCTTAAATATATAAAAATATCGCCAAAATATGCCCCCCTTCTCTGTTTTACCCTGTTTCTGTAGTGCAGTGCAGGGGAGAGTCCTGGGAGCCTTCCTCACAGCGGAGCTGAGCAGGAAAATGGCGCTGTGTGCTGAGGAGAATAAGCCCCGCCCCCTATTCCGGCGGGCTTTTCTCCCGGAGTTTTAGACATTTGGCATGGGTTAAATACATACATATAGCCTCAATGGCTATATGTGATGTATTCTTTTGCCATAAAAGGTATTATATATTGCTGCCCAGGGCGCCCCCAGCAGCGCCCTGCACCCTCCGTGACCGTCTGGTGTGAAGTGTGTGACAACAATGGCGCACAGCTGCAGTGCTGTGCGCTACCTTCATGAAGACTGAAGAGCCTTCTGCCGCCTGTTTCCGGACCTTCAATCTTCAGCATCTGTAAGGGGGGTCGGCGGCGCGGCTCCGGGACGAACCCCAGGGTGAGACCTGTGTTCCGACTCCCTCTGGAACTAATGGTGTCCAGTAGCCTAAGAATCCAATCCATCCTGCACGCAGGTGAGTTGAAATTCTCTCCCCTAAGTCCCTCGATGCAGTGAGCCTGTTGCCAGCAGGACTCACTGAAAATAAAAAACCTAAAAAACTTTTTCTAAGCAGCTCTTTAGGAGAGCCACCTAGATTGCACCCTGCTCGGACGGGCACAAAAACCTAACTGAGGCTTGGAGGAGGGTCATAGGGGGAGGAGCCAGTACACACCACCTGATCCTAAAGCTTTATTTTTGTGCCCTGTCTCCTGCGGAGCCGCTATTCCCCATGGTCCTGACGGAGTCCCCAGCATCCACTTAGGACGTTAGAGAAAAAGGAGATTCAATTACTAGCAAGAATTAATCTGAACCCCATACTAATACGGGATACGGCCGCTAGGTCGACACCGCTTAGGCCGACCACTGAAGGTCAACATGAGTTTTTTTTTTGTGTATTTTTTCATACTCAACGATCTACGTGGACTACGATTGGAACGGTAACTTGTGCCAAGCGAAGCGAGGCACCTTGCCCAAAGCATGGAGAGCGAAGCGAGGCATACGGTGCACTACTTAGGTTTCCCCGTAACTTTACGAAGAAAACAACGCCAAAAACAATTTAAAAAAACCATGTCGACCTTTTGACCTAGTACATGTCGGTCTATTGTCCCTGTCAATCTAATGCATGTTGACCTTCAATGGTCGACCTAATGACTGTTGATTTAAGTTGTGTCTATCCAACGACCCACACCCACTAATACAGCGCATGTTTATCCAGACAGTTAAATCTGCCTTGTTTTTGCTTGCATCCCACAGAGGTGTAAGCAAAACTACAAGTGGAGCTTTTCCTCTGTGTGAGTATTTGCAGTGCATGCACTGCACTCTCTAAAGTCTTAACTTGCATTTAATTTCCCTCCAACCTGAAACGTTGCTTGGACTGTATAGAAGAACATTTTGAAGTTCAGCAGGATGTCTCCCACAAAAATAAAACCTCTACACCACTATGAGATAACAGACTGCAATAAGATGCACTTGATAGTCAGCATGTGGGGTAAGTGGGGAGCAAATATGCTAGTACTGCTCTACAAAATACGGTCAAAGGGCAATAAAGAGTTTGTTTTGTTTAGATGGCAGAAGTCTACTTACACAATATGTGCACAAAAAAAAACATGACACGCTTTTAATTTTATTTTCTTCTTTTAAATTGGTCTGTTAAGAAATTGTTCTTATATGAAAAACTTAATTGCTTAGTAGCAATGCCTCACCCTATAACTTAAGACCTGCTAAAATCTTGGTATTTTGGAGAAGTATGTTTGCATTTGTGTAGCTGTCCCATGCATCATGGAGAATCGCCCAGTTGTGTGTGTCATACACAAAAACACATACTTACATTTCTGAAGAGTCAGAGTTGAGGACCACAACGGAGCAATCTTCACTGACTGATGCCAGGAATGGTGAGCTGTAAATACATTTGAAGGATTGTAAGATTCAAAAGGAAAATGGGCGCTACCAAATCATGCAGATAGTCATGTGTGTGTCTTACCTGTGACTGGAGTATGCAAGTCCAGTGACAGACCTGGAATGTAAGGCCAAGGCCTGTGCTTTATCTGGGCTGTTCAGATTTACAATATAAACATTGCCCATCTCATCACCTGTTAAACACAAAAGGACTTTGAACTTACTTGGTAGGACATACATTTTTTTTTTTTTTTAAATCAGCTACAAAAAAAAAAAAAAAAAAAAAAATAAAGAAAAAAAAATAAGAATTTACTTACCGATAATTCTATTTCTCATAGTCCGTAGTGGATGCTGGGGACTCCGTCAGGACCATGGGGGAATAGCGGCTCCGCAGGAGACAGGGCACAAAAGCAAGCTTTTAGGATCACATGGTGTGTACTGGCTCCTCCCCCTATGACCCTCCTCCAAGCCTCAGTTAGGTACTGTGCCCGGACGAGCGTACACAATAAGGAAGGATCTTGAATCCCGGGTAAGACTCATACCAGCCACACCAATCACACCGTACAACTTGTGATCTGAACCCAGTTAACAGTATGATAACAAAGAAGTAGCCTCTAAAAAAAAAGATGGCTCACAACAATAACCCGATTTTTGTAACAATAACTATGTACAAGTATTGCAGACAATCCGCACTTGGGATGGGCGCCCAGCATCCACTACGGACTATGAGAAATAGAATTATCGGTAAGTAAATTCTTATTTTCTCTAACGTCCTAGTGGATGCTGGGGACTCCGTCAGGACCATGGGGATTATACCAAAGCTCCCAAACGGGCGGGAGAGTGCGGATGACTCTGCAGCACCGAATGAGAGAACTCCAAGTCCTCTTTAGCCAGAGTATCAAATTTGTAAAATTTTACAAACGTGTTCTCCCCTGACCACGTAGCTGCTCGGCAAAGTTGTAATACCGAGACCCCTCGGGCAGCCGCCCAAGATGAGCCCACCTTCCTTGTGGAGTGGGCTTTAACAGTTTTAGGCTGTGGCAGGCCTGCCACAGAATGTGCAAGTTGGATTGTGCTACAGATCCAACGAGCAATCGTCTGCTTAGACGTAGGAGCACCCATCTTGTTGGGTGCATACAAGATAAACAACGAGTCAGATTTTCTGACTCCAGCTGTCCTTGAAATATATATTTTCAATGCTCTGACAACGTCCAGTAACTTGGAGTCCTCCAAGTCGCTAGTAGCCGCAGGCACCACAATAGGCTGGTTCAAGTGAAAAGCCGAAACCACCTTAGGGAGAAAATGAGGACGTGTCCGCAGTTCTGCCCTGTCCGAATGGAAAATCAGATATGGGCTTTTGTACGATAAAGCCGCCAACTCTGAAACTCTCCTGGCTGAAGCCAGGGCCAGTAGCATGGTTACTTTCCATGTAAGATACTTCAAATCTACCGATTTGAGAGGCTCAAACCAATGAGATTTGAGAAAATCCAAAACTACGTTTAGATCCCACGGTGCCACTGGAGGCACAATTGGGGGCTGTATATGTAGTACACCCTTGACAAAAGTTTGTACTTCAGGCACTGAAGCCAATTCTTTCTGGAAGAAGATTGATAAGGCCGAAATTTGAACTTTAATAGACCCCAATTTTAGGCCCATAGACAATCCTGCCTGCAGGAAATGTAGGAATCGACCCAATTGAAATTCTTCCGTTGGGGCCTTCTTGGCTTCACACCACGCAACATATTTTCTCCAAATGCGGTGATAATGTTGTGCGGTCACTTCCTTCCTAGCTTTAATCAAGGTAGGAATAACTTCCTCTGGAATGCCCTTTTCTTTTAGAATCCGGCGTTCAACCGCCATGCCGTCAAACGCAGTCGCGGTAAGTCTTGGAACATACAAGGTCCCTGCTGAAGCAGATCCCTTCTTAGAGGTAGAGGCCACGGATCTTTCGTGAGCATCTCTTGAAGTTCCGGGTACCAAGTTCTTCTTGGCCAATCCGGAGCCACTAGTATTGTTCTTACTCCCCTTTTTCCGTATAATTCTCAGTACCTTTGGTATGAGAGGCAGAGGAGGGAACACATACACTGACTGGTACACCCACGGTGTTACCAGAGCGTCCACAGCTATTGCCTGAGGGTCTCTTGACCTGGCGCAATATCTGTCCAGTTTTTTGTTGAGGCGAGACGCCATCATGTCCACCTTTGGTTTTTCCCAATGGTTCACAATCATGTGGAAAACTTCCGGATGAAGTCCCCACTCTCCCGGGTGAAGGTCGTGTCTGCTGAGGAAGTCTGCTTCCCAGTTGTCCACTCCCGGGATGAACACTGCTGACAGTGCTATCACATGATTTTCCGCCCAGCGAAGAATCCTTGCAGCTTCTGTCATTGCTCTTCTGCTTCTCGTGCCGCCTTGTCTGTTTACGTGGGCGACTGCCGTGATGTTGTCCGACTGGATCAACACCGGCTGACCCTGAAGCAGCGGTTTCGCCAGGCTTAGAGCATTGTAGATCGCTCTTAGCTCCAGTATATTTATATGAAGAGACGTCTCCAGGTTTGACCATACACCCTGGAAGTTTCTTCCCTGTGTGACTGCTCCCCAGCCTCGTAGGCTGGCATCCGTAGTCACCAGGACCCAGTCCTGTATGCCGAACCTGCGGCCCTCTAACAGATGGGCACTCTGCAACCACCACAGGAGAGACAACCTTGTTCTTGGTGACAGTGTTATCCGCTGATGCATGTGCAGATGCGATCCGGACCATTTGTCCAGCAGATCCCACTGAAATATTCGTGCGTGGAATCTGCCGAATGGAATTGCTTCGTAAGAAGCCACCATCTTTCCCAGGACTCTTGTGCATTGATGTACTGACACATTTCCTGGTTTTAGGAGGTTCCTGACAAGTTCGGATAACTCCCTTGCTTTCTCCTCCGGGAGAAACACCTTTTTCTGAACAGTGTCCAGAATCATTCCCAGGAACAGCAGACGAGTTGTCGGTGTCAATTGAGATTTTGGAAGATTCAGAATCCACCCGTGTTGTTGAAGCACTACTTGGGTTAGTGCTACCCCGACTTCCAGCTGTTCTCTGGACCTTGCCCTTATCAGGAGATCGTCCAAGTAAGGGATAATTAATACGCCTTTTCTTCGTAGAAGAACCATCATTTCGGTCATTACCTTGGTAAAGACCCGAGGTGCCGTGGACAAACCAAACGGCAGCGTTTGAAACTGATAATGACAGTCTTGTATCACAAACCTGAGATACCCTTGGTGTGAGGGGTAAATTGGAACATGCAGATAAGCATCTTTTATGTCCAGGGACACCATGAAGTCCCCTTCTTCCAGATTCGCTATCACTGCTCTTAGTGACTCCATCTTGAACTTGAATTTCTGTATGTACAGGTTCAAGGATTTCAGATTTAGAATAGGTCTTACCGAACCGTCCGGCTTCGGTACCACAAATAGTGTGGAATAATACCCCTTTCCCTGTTGTAGGAGGGGTACCTTGATTATCACCTGCTGAGAATACAGCTTGTGAATGGCTTCCAATACCGTCGCCCTTTCTAAGGGAGACGTTGGTAAAGCAGACTTTAGGAACCGGCGAGGGGGAGACCTTTCGAATTCCAACATGTAACCCTGAGATACTATCTGCAGGATCCACGGGTCCACCTGTGAGCGAGCCCACTGATTGCTGAAAATCTTTAGTCGACCCCCCACCGCTCCTGAGTCCGCTAGTAAAGCCCCAGCGTCATGCTGATGGCTTTGTAGAACCCGGGGCGGGCTTCTGTTCCTGGGCAGGGGCTGCTTGCTGCCCTCTCTTACCCTTTCCTCTGCCTCGGGGCAGATAAGACTGTCCTTTTGCCCGCTTGTTTTTATAGGAGCGAAAGGACTGCGGCTGAAAAGACGGTGTCTTTTTCTGTTGGGAGGGGGTCTGAGGTAAAAAAGTGGATTTGCCGGCAGTTGCCGTGGCCACCAGATCCGATAGACCGACCCCAAATAATTCCTCTCCTTTATATGGCAATACTTCCATATGCCTTTTGGAATCCGCATCACCTGACCACTGTCGCGTCCATAAACTTCTTCTGGCAGATATGGACATCGCATTTACTCTCGATGCCAGAGTGCAAATATCCCTCTGAGCATCTCGCATATAAAGAAACGCATCCTTTAATTGCTCTAAAGTCAATAAAATACTGTCCCTATCCAGGGTATCAATATTTTCAGTCAGGGAATCCAACCACACTACCCCAGCACTGCACATCCAGGCTGAGGCTATTGCTAGTCGGAGTATAACACCAGTATGTGTGTAAATACTCTTCAGTGTAGTTTCCAGCCTCCTATCTGCTGGATCCTTGAGGGCGGCCGTATCAGGAGACGGCAACGCCACTTGTTTTGATAAACGTGTGAGCGCTTTATCCACCCTAGGGGGTGTTTCCCAGCGCGCCCTAACCTCTGGTGGGAAAGGGTATAATGCCAATAACTTCTTTGAAATTAGCAGTTTTCTATCGGGGTTAACCCACGCTTCATCACACACGTCATTCAATTCCTCTGATTCTGGAAAAGCTACAGGTAGTTTTTTCACCCCCCACATAATACCCCTTTTTGAGGTACCTGCAGTATCAGAGATCTGCAAAGCCTCCTTCATTGCCGTGATCATATAACGTGTGGCCCTATTGGAAAATACGTTTGTTTCTTCACCGTCGACACTAGATTCATCTGTGTCGGTACCTGTGTCGACTGACTGAGGTAAGGGACGTTTTACAGCCCCTGACGGTGTCTGAGACGCCTGAGCAGGTACCAACTGGTTTTCCGACCGTCTCATTTCGTCAACTGACTTTTGTAATGTACTAACATTATCACGTAATTCCATAATTAAAGCCATCCATTCCGGTGTCGACTCCCTAGGGGGTGACATCACCATTACCGGCAATTGCTCCGCCTCCATACCAACATCGTCCTCATACATGTCGACACACACGTACCGACACACAGCAGACACACAGGGAATGCTCTTATCGAAGACAGGACCCCACTAGCCCTTTGGGGAGACAGAGGGAGAGTTTGCCAGCACACACCAAAAGCGCCATAAAATGTATATAAACAACCCTAAAAGGTGTTGTTTCTGTTATATGCGCTTTAAATATATAAATATCGCCAAAATATGCCCCCCTTCTCTTTGTTACCCTGTTTCTGTAGTGCAGTGCAGGGGAGAGTCCTGGGAGCCTTCCTCACAGCGGAGCTGAGCAGGAAAATGGCGCTGTGTGCTGAGGAGAATAAGCCCCGCCCCCTTTTCGGCTGGCTTTTCTCCCGGGTTTTGAGATATCTGGCCTGGGTTAAATACATACATATAGCCTCAATGGCTATATGTGATGTATTCCTTTGCCATAAAAGGTATTAAATATTGCTGCCCAGGGCGCCCCCAGCAGCGCCCTGCACCCTCCGTGACTGGTCAGTGTGAAGTGTGTAGCAACAATGGCGCACAGCTGCAGTGCTGTGCGCTACCTTCATGAAGACTGAAGAGCCTTCTGCCGCCTGTTTCCGGACCCTCGATCTTCAGCATCTGTAAGGGGGATCGGCGGCGCGGCTCCGGGACGAACCCCAGGGTGACCTGTGTTCCGACTCCCTCTGGAGCTATGTCCAGTAGCCTAAGACTCCAATCCATCCTGCACGCAGGTGAGTTGAAAATCTCTCCCCTAAGTCCCTCGATGCAGTGAGCCTGTTGCCAGCAGGACTCACTGAAAATAAAAAACCTAAAAACTTTTTCTAAGCAGCTCTTTAGGAGAGCCACCTAGATTGCACCCTGCTCGGACGGGCACAAAAACCTAACTGAGGCTTGGAGGAGGGTCATAGGGGGAGGAGCCAGTACACACCATGTGATCCTAAAAGCTTGCTTTTGTGCCCTGTCTCCTGCGGAGCCGCTATTCCCCCATGGTCCTGACGGAGTCCCCAGCATCCACTAGGACGTTAGAGAAATAATTATATTTTCCAAGTGTAACTTCATTGAAGCCAAACCCAACTTGAAGAAAACAAAAACTGGCTACACCAAAAAAAAACAACTGTACATTTTCCAGCTTTTGATAGGGATCATTACCACATATGCTGGGAAAATGGATCAACATGCATGGAAACTCAGAGAGCTTTAGAACTGTTTCAGCTGTGCATTTTTAAGCAGTATTCAATACATTCTTACCCTTACAACTTATTATACTGGTAGCGCTTGATAACACAGAAGAAATAGGATATTTGAAACGCAGTGGTAAAAATAGGATTTTAATACCTACCGGTAAAACCTTTTCTCGTAGCCCATAAGGGATATTGGGGACACATTAGTACGCTGGGTATAGACGGGGTCCAAAGGAGCCAAGGCACTTTAAATTTCTTCAACTGGGTGTGCTGGCTCCTCCCTTCTATGCCCCCTCCCACAGGCAGTTATAGGTAAAAACAGTGCCCAAAGGAGTAAGGACATACTCGAGAAAATGAATTGAAGAACAAGGAGTAGTGAGATTTTTCACCAACACACCAATAACAAACACGACCAGCAATGGCTGGCAACAAAAATAGGATTTTGGTTACCTACCGGTAAATCCTTTTCTCGTAGTCCGTAGAGGATGCTGGGGTCCATATTAGTACCATGGGGTATAGATGGGTCCACCAGGAGCCATTGACACTTTAAGAGTTTGAGTGTGGGCTGGATCCTCCCTCTATGCCCCTCCTACCAGACTCAGTCTAGAAACTGTGCCCGAGGAGACGACATACTTCGAGAGAAGGATACACAGATAGTGGCGAGATTCATACCAGCTCGCACAAACCTGAAAATCCGGCCAACATGCCGGAATAACTTCAGCAACAACTGAAACAGTAAATAACGCAGTATAACCTAGGAACCAGGTAACACTGAACCAGAAAATCAATGCAGGAAAACGAAGCGCTGGGCGGACACCCAGCATCCTCTACGGACTACGAGAAAAGGATTTACCGGTAGGTAACCAAAATCCTATTTTCTCTTACGTCCTAGAGGATGCTGGGCTCCATATTAGTACCATGGGGATGTACCAAAGCTCCCAGAACGGGAGGGAGAGCGCGGAGGCTCCTGCAACACTGCTTGACCAAACTTGAGGTCATCAAAGGCCAAAAGTATCGAACTTGTAAAACTTGGCAAACGTGTTCGACCCAGACCAAGTAGCTGCTCGGCAGAGTTGCACCGCCGAGACACCCCGGGCAGCCGCCCATGAAGAGCCCACTTTACGAGTAGAGTGGGCCTTTACGGAATTCGGACACGGCAATCCTGCCGTGGAATAAGCATGCTGGATAGTGAACCTGATCCAGCGTGAAAATCGACTGCTTAGAAGCAGGACATACAATTTTCTTTGGACAGAGAGTCACTTTTCCTATGACGATGAAAAGGAAGAAAAATACTCTTTACTAAGAGAACTCTGTAGAGCTCCCCTAGCTGTGACCGGCTCCTCCAGGCACATTTTCTAAACTGAGTCTGGTAGGAGGGGCATAGAGGGAGGAGCCAGCCCACACTATTAAACTCTTAAAGTGCAATGGCTCCTGGTGGACCCATCTATACCCCATGGTACTTATATGGACCCCAGAGTCCTCTAGGACGTAAGAGAAACAGCAACAGCTGAGCAGGTAATATACAACAGACCACCTGCAGAAAGTCACTGCACTGAGGCGGGAGCCCAATATCCCTGATGGACTACAAGAAAATAATTTACCGGTATGTATTAAAATCCTATTTTCTCTAGCATCCATTAGGGATATTGGGGATAAATTAGTACGATGGGGACATCCCAAAGCTTCCAGAACGGACAGGAACGTGCGGAGACGTCTGCAGTACCGCCTGCCCAAACTGGGTATCCTCTTTGGCCAGGGTGTCAAATCTGTAGAACTTCACAAAGGTGTTCTTCCCCGACCAGGTAGCAGCTCGGCACAGTTGCAGGGTCGAGACTCCACGGGCAGCCACCCAGGAAGACCCCACTGATCTAGTAGAATGGGCCTTCAGAGAGACTGTGGAACAGGCAAGGCTGCGTGCACATAGGCCTGTTGGATAGTGAGCCTAAGCCAACGAGCAATGGACTGCTTTGAAGCAGGGCAACCTTTCTTCTGCACATCATACAGCACGAACAAGGAATCCATCTTTCTGATTCGAGCCATTCTCTTGACAGACCTTCAGGGCTCGCACAGAATCCAATGCCTCCAGAGGAGCAGAAGTGCCAGAACTAGACGGAATTACAAGAGGTTGATTCAAAAGGAACGCAGAGACGACCTTCGGCAGGAACTGCTGTCGAGTCCTGAGCTCTGCACTGTCCTCGTAAAAGACCAAATACGGACTTACACGATAAGGCCCCTAATTCTGAGACACGTCTAGCAGAAGCCAGGGCCAGTAACATCACCGTCTTCCACATGAGGTACTTGTCCTCTACCGTCAGAGGTTCAAACCAGGAGGACTGTAGAAAATTCACCACCACATTCAAATCCCAAGGTGCTGTAGGCGGCCCTTGCAAGGTCTGAACTTCTAGCAACACTGCCAATTTCTTCTGGAATAAATGGAGAGAGCTGAAATCTGGACCTTAAGGTAACCCAGACATAAGCCCTTATCCACACCAGCCTGCAGGAAATGGAGGAACCGCCCCAAATGGAACGCAGACTGATAAGTGCGTTCCTCACACCAGGAGACATACATCTTTCAGATATGGTGATAGTGTTTTGACGTCACAGGTTTCCTGGCCTGAACCATGGTAGCAATAACCTTTTTGGAAAAGCCCTTGTGAGCTAGGATGTTCCGCTCAACTTCCACGCAGTCAAATGAAGCCGCCGTAAGTCCAGGTAGATGAACGGTCCTTGTTGAAGAAGGTCCCTTCTTAGCGGCAGAGGTCAAGGGTCTTCTACGGAGATGCCCAGAAAATCTGTGTACCAAGATCTCCGGGGCAATCAGGATTGCCAGAACACCTTGATGTCTGATCCTCTTGAGCACCCGCGGGATCAATGGAATTGGAGGAAATAGGTAGACCAGCCGATACGGCCAAGGCAACGTCAGTGCATCTACTGCGCTCGCCTGAGGATCCCTGGTTCGCGAGAAATAGCTAAGCTTCTTCTTGAGGCGAGAGGCCATCATGTCGATTTGTGGGCAAACCCCACCGGTCGACGATTTGCTGAAACACCTGAAGGTGTAGCCTCCACTTTCCTGGGTGGAGATCATGACGACTCAGGAAATCCGCTTCCCAGTTGCCCACTCCCGGAATGAAGATTGCGGACAGTGCTCTTGCATTTCTTTCTGCCCAGAGGAGTATCCTTGACACTTCTCGCATGCAGGCCCTGCTTTTTGTCCCTCCTTTGACGATTGATGTATGCCACCACCGTGGCGTTGTCCGACTGAACCTGGATTGCCCGATTCTTGAGCAGAGCAAAGGCCTGAATCACAGCATTGTAGATTGCCCGAAGTACCAGAATGTTGATTGGAAGTAGGACTTTGTGGGCAGACCACCTACCCTAGAACTGAGCCCCTTGCGTGACAGCACCCCATCCTCTCAGACTTGTAGCCATCGTGAGGAGGATCCAATCCTGAATCCTGAAGCTTCGGCCTTCCAGGAGGTTGGAAAACCGCAGCCACCACAGGAGTGAAATCCTGGCCTGCGGTGACAGTTGAATCACCTGGTGCATCTGAAGATGTGAACCAGACCACTTGCTCAGGACATCCAATTGAAGTGTTCTGGCGTGGAACGTACGAGGCCACCATTTTTCCCAACAATCTAATGCAAAGATGGATGGATATTCGAGCAGGTCGGAGAACCATGCGGACCATAACCTGGAGTGTTCTCACTTTGTCCTCTGGTAGGAACACTTTCTGTGCCACAGTATCCAGGATTATTCACAGGAACAGGAGCCGCTGAGATAGCTCCAGGTGGGACTTCAGTAAATTGAGGAACCACCCATGGTGAGACAGAAGCTGGAAATAGTGCGGTCTACAGAGACCAACAGAATCTCCCTGGATTTTGCCTTTATCAGGAGATCGTTCAGGTAAGGGACAATCGTGACCCCCTGGACTCAAAGCTGGAACATCATCTTCGCTATCACCTTTGTGAACACCCTCAGAGCTGTAGACAGGCCAAAGGGTAACGCCTGGAACTGGCAGTGAGCGTTCAGCAGGTCAAACCTCAGATAAGCCTGATGAGGCTAAATCGGGATATGGAGATAGGCATCCTTGATATCCAGGGATACCAGGAATTCCTGTTCTTCCAGACCTGCAATCACTGCTCGCAAAGATTCCATCTTGAACTTGAAAACCTTCAGGTAATGGTTCAAAGACTTCAGATTCAAAATGGGTCTAACAGACCAGTCTGGTTTCGGCACTACGAACAGATTGGAGTAGTAACCGTGCCCTTGTTGTGGCAGTGGTACTGGAACAATGACTTGTGACTGAGCCAACTTGTTGATGGCCAGCAGCAGCGTAGCCCGCGTATCCTCCAAAGCTGGTAAGCTTGATTTGAAAAACCGTTGTGGAGGAGCACCGTCGAACTCCAGGTGGTATACTTGAGATAAGAGTTCTGACCCAGGCATCCTGGCAGGAACTTTCCCACATGTGGCTGAAGTGGCGTAACTGAGCTCCCACCTCGAGATCCCCTCGGGGTGGGTGTGCAGTCATGCTGAGGTTTTAGTAGAAGCTGAACTGGTGTCCTGTTCCTGAGAGACGGTAAAAGCTGGTTTCTTAGGCTTACCTCTGGTGCCTCTAGCTGCATTGGAGGCACCTCTGGCCCTAGACCGAAATCTGGTGGACCAAAAGGACTGAGTAGACGACCCCGGATAGGTCCTTCTAGCTGGCACGGCCCCAGAGGGGAGACATGTGAATTTCCCAGCAGTAACCTTAGAGATCCACGCATCCAGTTCTCCCCCGAAGAGCCATTCCCCTGAAAAGGGAAGAGACTCCACATTGCGTTTGGATTCTGCATCCGCAACCCACTGACGCAACCACAAGGCCCTGCACGCTGACACTGCCATAGCAGTGGTCCTAGCATTGCATCTCCTTGAGAGTCACACAGGACGCGTGCAGTGTCCTGAATGTGTTTTAGGAGAGTCACTGTAGTAACCAGGGACATATCCCGAGAGGCCCTCCTGAATCTGAGTAGCCCACGTATGAATGGCATGGGTCATTCAGCAACCTGCAATGACCAGTCTCTGTGATACACCTGCTGCAGTGTAGACAGACTCCAGTGTAGTCTCTATTATTCTATCCCCAGGTTCCCTTATGGTAAAGGAGCCCGGGATAGGCAGTACCACCTTCTTAGAGGCGCAAGAGACTGATAAGTCCACAGCTGGGGGTACTTCTCAGAATTTCCTGCCTTCAGGAGCAAATGGGAAAGTGTACAAAAAACGTTTGGACACCTGGTATTTTTTGGTCTGGATTTTTCCAGGCTAACTTAAATAGGTCCTCTAAATCAGCAGAATCAGGGAAAGTGACACTTAGTTTGTTTTGTGTGAAGAGAAACTGCTGTGTCGCAGCATCCTCTAGAGGGAGTTTTATCACATCCCGTATATCCAGAATATGGGGTTCGATACCCTGTGCTGAAAGGGGATCCCCACCAATAGGGTCCAAGTCCTCCCCATCCTCTTGTATTTCTTCCTCAGAATCTGAGAGTAAGGCAGGCAATCAACGTTTTTGTGGACCTGAAGAAATGGGGTGATGGGGGACATCTGCCCTAGCAGTCAGGTCTGCAACAGCCTGCTATAATTGCCGAGTTTTATGGGCATTTGCAGTGAACTGAGATGACATATCAGACGTCATAGTTTTGATTGCACATAGCCAGGAAGGCTCTGGACACCCCCCCCCCCCATTGTTCACATGAAATGGAGCCAGATGAGAGGGGGGAGAATCTGCTGTTACACACACTGCATAACTTCTGTTTTATCATGATTGCAATAACAATACAGACACACACACACAGACAAGTATAATGCAAGCCTGCCCTTACTGTATGTGAGGTGGAGACAGAGAGAAGGCACGAGCACACCCAAACCACCTAGCCCCAGTGAGGCTGGAAGTTGTTGTATTCAGTGAAACACTGTATATGTTATATTATAGACATATATATATTCCCTATGGGACACAGAATGTGCACAATAGCAGTTCTCCCCCTGAGATACATCCTGTACCAAGTTTGCAGCGTGTCCCTGCTGGTCGGGAGGAGCTGTGTGTGCCTGCTACTGCATGCAGAGTAAGGTGCCAAAATGCAGCCGAGCCCGCTCTGAGGAAGCTCCGCCCCTTGTAATGGCTCCGCAGCTTCAGGGTTATTTATACTGGCAATGTCTCCCAAACAGTGTAAAACATAACTGCAAGTTTTAACTAAACTGCTGCCAAAGTACACAGGGGGCTACAGCGGGTCCCCCCAGGAGGGTCCTGTATGCCTCCCTTGCGTGTCAGCCACACCTTGAACCGGGGGACGCCTCTAGCGGGGCCCCCGGTTTGTACTCACCACCGATGTCCCCTTCAGCCTAATGTTAGGGGTTTGCGGCATGCTGAGATTGAGACAGCCAAGGCGCAGTGCCCCGCTGAACAAACAACCTCTCAGGACGGTGGTCCTGCAGCGGGGAAGCGGCTCTGACACCTCGCAAGGCCGGTGGCCCTCCCCCAACCAACTCCCACCCCCCAAACCACTATAGTGCAGGTATGCTGTTGCCCAAACAGCATACTGAAAATAACAAAGATTGAAAATAAACTGAAGAAAACTCTGGAGCTCCCAGAGTGTGCTTCCTCTCCTGAGGGCACTTTTTGCTAAACTGCCTGTGGGAGGGGGCATAGAGGGGAGGAGCCAGCCTACACCCATCGTACTAATGTGTCCCCAATATCCCTTATGGATGCTAGAGAAATATCAGAATGCAATGATCAGAGCAACACCACTCTTATAATAAGAATTTACTTACCGATAATTCTATTTCTCGGAGTCCGTAGTGGATGCTGGGGTTCCTGAAAGGACCAGGGGGAATAGCGGCTCCGCAGGAGACAGGGCACAAAAAGTAAAGCTTTAGGATCAGGTGGTGTGCACTGGCTCCTCCCCCTATGACCCTCCTCCAAGCCTCAGTTAGGTACTGTGCCCGGACGAGCGTACACAATAAGGAAGGATTTATGAATCCCGGGTAAGACTCATACCAGCCACACCAATCACACTGTACAACCTGTGATCTGAACCCAGTTAACAGTATGATAACAGCGGAGCCTCTGAAAAGATGGCTCACAACAATAATAACCCGATTTTTGTAACTATGTACAAGTAATGCAGATAATCCGCACTTGGGATGGGCGCCCAGCATCCACTACGGACTCCGAGAAATAGAATTATCGGTAAGTAAATTCTTATTTTCTCTATCGTCCTAGTGGATGCTGGGGTTCCTGAAAGGACCATGGGGAATATACCAAAGCTCCCAAACGGGCGGGAGAGTGCGGATGACTCTGCAGCACCGAATGAGAGAACTCCAGGTCCTCCTTAGCCAGGGTATCAAATTTGTAGGATTTTACAAACGTGTTTGCCCCTGACTAAATAGCCGCTCGGCAAAGTTGTAAAGCCGAGACCCCTCGGGCAGCCGCCCAAGATGAGCCCACCTTCCTTGTGGAATGGGCATTTACATATTTTGGCTGTGGCAGGCCTGCCACAGAATGTGCAAGCTGAATTGTATTACACATCCAACTAGCAAAAGTCTGCTTAAAAGCAAGAGCACCCAGTTTGTTGGGTGCATACAGGATAACAGCAAGTCAGTTTTCCTGACTCCAGCCGTCCTGGAACCTATATTTTCAGGGCCCTGACCACATCTAGCAACTTGGAGTCCTCCAAGTCCCTAGTAGGCGCAAGACACCACAATAAGCTGGTTCAGGTGAAACACTGACACCACCTTAGGGAGAGAACTGGGGACGAGTCCGCAGCTCTGCCCTGTCCGAATGGACAAACCGATATGGGCTTTTTTGAGAAAAAAACCACCAATTTGACACTCGCCTGGTCCAGGCCAGGTCCAAGAGCATGTTCACTTTTCATGTGAGATGCTTCAAATCCACAGATTTGACTGGTTTTAAACCAATGTGTTTTGAGGAATCCCAGAACTACGTTGAGATCCCACAGTGCCACAAAAGGGGGTTGTATATGCAATACTCCCTTGACAAACTTCTGGACTTCAGGAACTGAAGCCAATTCTTTCTGGAAGAAAAATCGACAGGGCCGAAATTTGAACCTTAATGGACCCCAATTTGAGGCCCAGAGACACTCCTGTTTGCAGGAAATGCAGGAATCGACCGAGTTGAAATTTCTTCGTGGGGCCTTCCTGGCCTCACACCACGCAACATATTTTCGCCACATGTGGTGATAATGTTGTGCGGTCACCTCCTTTCTGGCTTTGACCAGGGTAGGAATGACCTCTTCCTGAATGCCTTTTCCCTTAGGATCCGGCGTTCCACCGCCATGCCGTCAAACGCAGCTGCGGTAAGTCTTGGAACAGACATGGTACTTGCTGAAACAAGTCCCTTCTTAGCGGCAGAGGCCATAAGTCCTCTGTGAGCATCTCTTGAAGTTCCGGGTACCAAGTCCTTCTTGGCCAATCCGGAGCCATGAGTATAGTTCTTACTCCTCTACGTCTTATAATTCTCAGTACCTTAGGTATGAAAATCAGAGGATGGAACACATACACCGACTGGTACACCCACGGTGTTACCAGAACGTCCACAGCTATTGCCTGAGGGTCTCTTAACCTGGCGCAATACCTGTCCCGTTGTTTGTTCAGACGGGACGCCATCATGTCCACCTTTGGTAATTCCCAACGGTTTACAATCATGTGGAAAACTTCCCCATGAAGTTCCCACTCTGCCGGGTGGAGGTCGTGCCTACTGAGGAAGTCTGCTTCCCAGTTTCCATTCCCGGAATGAAACACTGCTGACAGTGCTATCACATGATTTTCCACCCAGCGAAAAGTCCTTGCAGTTTTTGCCACTGCCCTCCTGCTTCTTGTGCCGCCCTGTCTATTTACGTGGGCGACTGCCGTGATGTTTTATCCCACTGGATCAATACCGGCTGACCTTGAAGCAGAGGTCTTGCTAAGCTTAGAGCATTATAAATTTACCCTTAGCTATATTTATGTGGAGAAAAGTCTCCAGACTTGATCACACTCCCTGGAAATTTTTTCCTTGTGTGACTGCTCCCCAGCCTCTCGGGCTGGCCTCCGTGGTCACCAAAATCCAAAACTGAATGTCGAATCTGCGGCCCTCTAGAAGATGAGCACTCTGTAACCACCACAGGAGAGACACCCTTGTCCTTGGATATAGGGTTATCCGCTGATGCATCTGAAGATGAGATCCGGACCATTTGTCCAGCAGATCCCACTGAAAAGTTCTTGCATGAAATCTGCAGACTGGAATTGCTTCGAAGGAAGTCACCATTTTTTTTTTTTACCATGGCCCTTGTGCAATGATGCACTGATTTTAGGAGGTTCCTGACTAGCTCGGATAACTCCCTGGCTTTCTCTTCCGGGAGAAACACCTTTTTCTGGACTGTGTCCAGAATCATCCCTAAGCACAGGAGACTTGTTGTCGGGATCAGCTGCGATTTTGGAATATTTAGAATCCACCCCTGCTGTTGTAACAGTATCCGAGATAGTGCTACTCCGACCTCCAACTGTTCCCTGGACTTTGCCCTTCTCAGGAGATCGTCCAAGTAAGGGATAATTAAGACGCCTTTTCTTCGAAGAAGAACCATCCTTTCGGCCATTACCTTGGTAAAGACCCGGGGTGCCGTGGACAATCCAAACGGCAGCGTCTGAAACTGATAGTGACAGTTCTGTACCACGAACCTGAGGTACCCTTAGTGATAAGGGCAAATTTGGGACATGGAGGTAAGCATCCCTGATGTCTCGGGACACCATATAGTCCCCTTCTTCCCGGTTCGTTATCACTGCTCTGAGTGACTCCATCTTGATTTGAACCTTTGTAAGTGTTCAAATTTTTTTAGATTTAGAATAGGTCTCACCTAGCCTTCTGGCTTCAGTACCACAATATAGTGTGGAATAATACCCCTTTTCTTGTTGTAGGAGGGGTAATTTAATTATCACCTGCTGGGAATACAGCTCGTGAATTTTTTCCCATACTGCCTCCTTGTCGGAGGGAGACCTTGGTAAAGCAGACTTCAGGAGCCTGCGCAGGGGAAACGTCTCGACATTCCAATCTGTACCCCTGGGATACTACTTGTAGGATCCAGGGGTCCTGTACGGTCTCAGCGTCATGCTGAGAGCTTGTCAGAAGCGGTGGAACGCTTCTGTTCCTGGGAATGGGCTGCCTGCTGCAGTCTTCTTCCCTTTCCTCTATCCCTGGGCAGATATGACTCTTATAGGGACGAAAGGACTGAAGCTGAAAAGACGGTGTCTTTTTCTGCAGAGATGTGACTTAGGGTAAAAAACGGTGGATTTTCCAGCAGTTGCCGTGGCCACCAGGTCCGATGGACCGACCCCAAATAACTCCTCTTCCTTTATACGGCAATACACCTTTGTGCCGTTTGGAATCTGCATCACCTGACCACTGTCGTGTCCATAAACATCTTCTGGCAGATATGGACATCGCACTTACTCTTGATGCCAGAGTGCAAATATCCCTCTGTGCATCTCGCATATATAGAAATGCATCCTTTAAATGCTCTATAGTCAATAAAATACTGTCCCTGTCAAGGGTATCAATATTTTTAGTCAGGGAATCCGACCAAGCCACCCCAGCTCTGCACATCCAGGCTGAGGCGATCGCTGGTCGCAGTATAACACCAGTATGTGTGTATATACTTTTTATGATATTTTCCAGCCTCCTGTCAGCTGGCTCCTTGAGGACGGCCCTATCTATAGATGGTACCGCCACTTGTTCTGATAAGCGTGTGAGCGCCTTATCCACCCTAAGGGGTGTTTCCCAACGCGCCCTAACTTCTGGCGGGAAAGGGTATGCCGCCCATATTTTCTATCGGGGGGAACCCACGCATCATCACACACTTCATTTAATTTATCTGATTCAGGAAAAACTACGGTAGTTTTTTCACATCCCACATAATACCCTCTTTTGTGGTACTTGTAGTATCAGAAATATGTAACACCTCCTTCATTGCCCTTAACGTGTGGCCCTAATAAGGAATAAGTTTGTTTATTCACCGTCGACACTGGATTTAGTGTCCCTGTCTGTGTCTGTGTCGACCGACTAAAGTAAACGGGCGTTTTAAAAACCCCTGACGGTGTTTGAGACGTCTGGACCGGTACTAATTGTTTGTCGGCCGTCTCATGTCGTCAACCGACCTTGCCGCGTGTTGACATTATCACGTAATTCCCTAAATAAGCCATCCATTCCGG